>NW_014577087.1:85281-88627 GCF_000485595.1 Priapulus caudatus
TGTGTGTGTGTGTGTGTGTGTGTGTGTGCGTGCGTGCGTGCGTGCGTGCGTGCGTGCGTGCGTGCGTGCGTGCGTGCGTGCGTATGTGTGTGTGCGTGCGTGCGTGCGTGTGTGTGCGCGCGCGCGTGTGCGTGCGCGCGCGCGCGTGTGTGCGCGCGTGTGTGTCCCCGACGTGCACGAATACCTCATGCGGTTCGTAAGGGAGTATCCAAACAGATACCTACTCGACCCCGTATTATTTTTCGTATTATTTTTTTAATTTCGAGAACAGGAGGATTACTGAGTCGAAATTGCAAGGGCGTGTAATTAAATAAACCGATAACGTCGTTATGCTAATTAAAATGGTTGTCATGGAGTCGTCGGCACCCAGCCGACGTTCACGCCGGATATCCTGCGGAAGTTGTTCAGTTCGAATTTTCAAAAGATCGATATGGATATCGTCATCGTTGTCGTCATCGTTCTTGCGTCAAAACAACAGCAACAACGTCGACAGCGACTATAAGACGGTGCGACAAGGCAGAGCTGATCGCTTTTGTTCACACTCGATGGCTGAATGCGTGCGTGTAAGATGCCGCTAGCCATAACATGCCGCTAGATGCCGCTGTCGCGCTCAGATGTTCATTAATTCTGTTAGGTTAGTGCTTGTAAGCGATAAAAAATCTTCGAAGAGGAGAAATAAATCATGCGGCGATCTGCCAAGTTATGCGGGCAGTATGTGTGTGAAGCATTGTTGTACGTCGAGGATAAACACGTTCGCAATCATTTTTGTTCCAGCGTTTATAATTATTTTTAGATCGAATTTTACCCAGAATTGAGTTTACGCGAACTTGAGGGAATAACTATAGCTATTTCAGACGGCGCGTCTAGTTCTCCATTAATAATAATTAGAAGATTTAATTAGTCATCATTCCACGATCAATTTGGATTAATGTTTATTGGATTAAAATTAGAACGGATATACTGAGGATTACAAGAATGGGATTGAAGTACGTGTACGTTAGACATGCGGTAATATAGCGGTCTGTGACTAGTTTTAATTGACTTCCTAGAAATTCCTTCCTTAAAATGTACGCCGGTTCACTTACGGTCAAGCTGGTACAAAAACTACAATTCTGCTCACCGTGTTCTCTGTTCAGCATACGCGTTTTTTCGAGCCAATTTAGTGTGATTAAGAGAGTATCTACAAAAATCCGATTTGGACGTCCTGTAGAGTGGATTCTAAAATTGTCTCGCTTTGCTGCAGGCGATGTAAAGCTCGGTCGTCCATATCGACAGATTATTAATTGCTGAAGACCTACGCATGAAATACCAAAAGTTGTCAACAAACGTTACCAAGCGCAATTATTAGATCTATTTCGATGTATATCCGTGCGAACATCATCAAGCCGACTGACGTCGCTGTACGAGAAAGTTTAACTGGTTATACGGTTTCCTCGTTGCTGCACCCACGTGTGCCTTGTATGTTTTTTAATTAGTTATTTATTATTTAGACCAGTATTTAGACGTTTATATATTAGCTAGACTATAGTTTGCGGCAGCAGAGCTGCATGTATGCCACGTATAGATGTAGAGCGAATACATTCATTCGACATTTTACTTCAGCGACGGAAGTGAATATATAGTGAAGTGATTCACGAATATTTGGTATAGCTGACTTTATATATATATATATATGTAACGAATTTCGGTCTGCCGCAGCATCACATCCCCGCGTTCTGCTCTCGGCGGCACGTCCCAGCTTCATATTATATTATATTATATTATCAGGAGTGAATAATAATAGATCTACAACATAGAATTACAAGAATAGATAGAATTACAACTGTTTCATAAACTGTACGATATAACCGCGTTGTGACCGACGCGATGTTAGAAGCACTATAAATAGTAATGGCTGTCATAAAACCTAAATGCCATTCGAAGCGCACGACACTTCAGGTGCAAACGTTATCACATTTCAGGCTTATGATGTCGTAGCTACTTATGATGTTTCTGACATCGGGTGTCCCTGCGTACGTGACAGCAGCCCCGTAGAGGACGAAGAGGTGTATGTCTCCATACAATGTCATGTCCCTGCCTGTAGCAGATGCGGAGATGTGCGTGTCTCTGGTATATCATCGCAGCTGTCATTAAAGAGCGTCCATGCGGGAATTCGCAAAGCAATTCTTCTCTACTTTCACTCTTCCTACAGACTTAGAGACTGAATTACGATGCTGACACGGCAGGCGGGATCGCACGGGCGTATGTTCAGCAACCCGCGAGCCTCTCTCGCACCACCGGTCACTTTATTCCGGCCGAGCTCCAGCCATATGCCGGACACACGTCTCAGCGGTGCAGACAAACCGCACGGGAAGACACCCTGCAGGTTGAGCGGCTTAGCGGAATTAATGCGGCGCGCAACAGAAGGTCTTTTTATGTTGGGTTGATGCGACCAAGACGCTTGAAAGACAGGCTTACTCTGCCGAGACGCGGGGATCAGGCCGTGAGCAACGGTGCAAGGGAATTGTTTGTTGGCTTTGCCCTTTGAGGCGGTCAGCGTGGGTTGTTGTTGCGGGTCTTTAGATGATAATGACAAGCACAGCACAATGCGGTCGCGTTGATCCTGCTGGATTTCGAGTGAAAGATTAAGTCATCCGACAGGCGCATGGTTACGCGCATAGAATAAGGCCGTGCAATCCCAGGGGACGGACAATTTGGCACGTGGAAGCGTTTTCTATTTGACCGCATCTAGTCGAAAAGTATCTGAGGTCATTTTTACTGCATGTAAAACAACACTTACTAGAGTGTAAAATAGCATGCAGTAGTAATAACAGCAAAAAGGATAGCATTATTAAATTATCCCCCCAACATAGACACTAACATCCTCGTTCGGATGAAACCCTATCTCTTCTCGTATTTTAAACCGTATCTTGTTTATTTAGAAGAGGCGCACTCTTCGTCCTCGAGTGCAGGAAGTCGTTGTCTGCGGCAAGTAATCAAGTATTCTCTCTTACGATGACACGCCGACATTCGAAACCGCGTTGTTTTCACTCAGGCAAAGGTGCCCTTAATGCCGGCATCTGCCTCGCGCTGTTCTCTGTGTGTAATTCCGTTCGGGATTATGTTACGGCACGTGAACTGCAGACAGAGCGTCTCGCTCGCTAGCACGCGCCCGCCCGATCAAAGCTACGGCGTTGGCGCGCCCTCACCTGAAGCGAGTAATTGGGGGAAACGAGGGGAAACAGTTGACAGTTACATCTCCCGACTTAGATCGTCGTTAGGATGTGTGTGTGTGTGTGTGTGTGTGTGTGATAATATATATAGTGAATATTATTAGTGCAGCAATAGTCGTCTCAGGAGGAGATAC
>NW_014577087.1:89998-101113 GCF_000485595.1 Priapulus caudatus
CTGCGTGCCGTGCGTGCGTGCCGTGCGTGGCGCTCGTGCGCGCTATGTGTGTGTGATGGTGTGTTTGTCCGTGTGGTGCGTGCGTTGTGTCGCGCGCGCGGTGGCGTGCCGCGCGCGCTCGTGAGTGTGAGCGCGCGTGTGGTCCCCGACGTGCACGAATACTCTCATGCGGTCGTAAAGGGAGTATCCAAACAGATTACCCACTCGACCCCGTATTCATTTTCGAATTAATTTTTTTTAATTTCGAGCACAGAGGATTAACTGAGTCGAAATTTGCAATGAGGGCGTGTAATTAAATAAAACCGATAAGTGGTTATGCTAATTAAAAATGGTTGTCATGGAGTCGTCGCAACCCAGCCCGACGTTCACGCCGGATATCCTGCAGGAAAGTTAGAGTTCATGTTCGAAACTTTCCAAAAGCTCGATATGGACTATCGTCATCGGGTTGTCGCCTCGTTCTGGCGTCAAAACAACAGCGAACAACGTCGACGGACGCGACTATAAACGGTGCGACAAGGCGAGAGCTGGATCGCCTTTTGTTTCACACTCGGATGGCATCGAAATGGCGTGCGTGTAAGACGCCGCGTAAGCCATAAACGTGCCGCTAGATGCCGCTGTCGCGCTCAGGATGTTCATTAATCTCTGTTAGGTTAGTGCTTGTAAGCGATAAAAAATCTTCCGAAGAGGAGAAAAATCAATGCGGCGATCTGCCAAGTTATCGGGCAGTATCGTGTGTGAAAGCATTGTTGTAGCGTCGAGGAGTAAACACGTTGCGCATATTTTGTTTGCCAGCGGTTTATAAGTTATTATTTAGATCGATTTGTACCACAGAACTCTGAGTTTACCGCGAACTTTGATGGGAAATAACATAGCAGTTTCAGACCGGCGCGTCTCAGTTCTCCCATTAATAAAATTAGAAGCATTAATTAGTCATCATCCACGGATCGAAATTTTGGATTAAGTGTTCTTATTGGTTAAATTAGAAAGGATATTACTGAAGGATTACAAGAATGGGCACTTCGAAGTACGTTGTAGCGTCTTAGACATGCGGTAATATAGCGGTTGGTGACTAGTTTTAATTGACCTTCGCTAGAAATTCCTTCCTTAAAATGTACGCCGGTTCACTTACGGTCAAGCTGGTACAAAAACGACAAGTTCTTGCTGCACCGTGTTCTCTGTTCAAGCATTCTACGCGTTTTTTCCGAGCCAGATTTAGTGGTGATTAAGAGAGCTAAATCTACAAAAATCAGAATTTGGTCGTCCTGTAGAGTGGATCTAAAGATTGTGTTCGCCTTTGCCGGCAGGCGAGTGTAAAGCTTCGGTGGTGCCATATTCGACCCAGAGTTATTAATTGCTGGAAGACCTACGCCACTGAAATACCAAAAGTGTGTCAAACAACGTTACAAGCGCAATGATTAGATCTATTTCGAATGCTAATGAGAGAGAGAGAGAGAGAGAGAGAGAGAGAGAGAGAGAGAGAGAGAGAGAGAGAGGGAGCGAGATGATAACGAATGGTGGGAAGAGAAGCAAGAAAATAAACAAGGAAAGAGGTGAAAGAATGATTGTGGGAAAATACGAAGAACCGGAAAAGGGGAGAGGCAAGCAGCGGGGAAGGGTGAGGAAGTTTGAGGGCAAGGAGGCGATTTGAGGGGTAAGGTAAGAGCGGGGTGAAGGGATAAGGGAGAGGAGAGGGGGAGAATAGGGCAGAGGTGAAGCAAGGGTGAGGAGAGAGACGAGGTGACGCGAAAGGGGGAGCTAAGAGAAGGGGTGAGGGAATGGCACCTCGGATCTACCAACCACGCTGAGGAAACATTGCATTGCTAGAGGACACTGCGCAAAGGTACATGTGAATTCTCATCCACATTTTACACCACTAATGTAGATTAACGATAACCTACAATATATGTGCGTACCCTATCTATATAGCGTATACCTATAACGTATATAATATCATGCACACATGTACGTGCACCCCCAATCTATTATATATTATTGTATAAAAATCTGTGATACAGCCTAACAATTAATAGCCTACTGTATCCGTGAGTTTTCAGCCACAATATTTACCTACATGCACGTGATGAAACTGACTGATCACCTGACACCACTATCTATGGATTAACACTATCAATAATGCATATTCTGTGAAGCCTGCTGCTGCCACATTATAGAAGCTGCTGCATAAACATCTAACAAAGTTACCGGTTAGTTTATGAATCTATGAAAGATCTGTTACTTAAAACGAAATCTCGGAGTTACGATCGCGGAGCTTAATGTAAAGAGATTTCGTCGAGCTTCTTGCGGAGGCTGCTGCGAATTAACGATTTGTAGAAAAGATAGTACGGTTGCTTTTAGACAGAACGTGCGAGAAAACACACCATGGCGTCGAAAACACACCATGCCGACAAATAGCAATTAGACCGAACTAAACTTTAGTGAAAATATTTCACCGAGAATCGCATGGGAATTTCACGCCGATTTTTACAAATTTAGCTTATATCTGATGAGCATAAAAACTATTTGATAATTATAATAATTTAAAAGCTGCGCAATATTGAAAGCACATTAATGATGCCGAGAGCGCCCGCATGGATGTTTTCAATAATGGAATTTGAGGGCGAGTAAATTTATTAAAGGTCAACGAGTTTGATTCGCGTCGTGACGTGGAGCGCGTAATTCTTCTGTGTACTCTGCGCGCATACGCACAGCGAGTTAATGAGAGGCATCGGATGACATCAGCGTAAGCCCCTAATTGCACGATGTACGAAGAAGCAAATGAAAAATTATTTCGCATTTTTACGAACGGTAACTTTGTAACATCCGACGCGTGATCCGAATTCATACCCATAGAATCCCTGCTCGCTTACCGCCAGCCCCTCTTCATTCGCAATTGAGGCTAGCCGATTGCGAATTCGTATGATTTGGTGAAATTCGCCCGCGATCACGGGATGAACTCGAGCGTAGGCGGTGGCAGCGTGCAGCGTCGTAGAGCGGGGCTAGACGAATAGAAGCTATTGCCTGACAGCTACGGCTCGAGCGCTTATAGCGTCAGCTTGCCACCGACCGAGGATCCGCGGGGAATGCGCAACAGGACTTCATCGCCCCCGCCGCCGCCGCGTGTCAATCTGACGTGTGAAGCTGCTAACATTAGGATACTCTGGCGGAGGACGCTGTGGGGAAGGGATGCTGTAGGGAAGATGCTGTGGGGAGGGATGCTGTCGGAGAGAGGTGCTGTGGGGAGGGATGCTGTCGGGAGGATGCTGTCGGGAGGATGCTGTGATGGAGGGATGCTGTTGGAGAGGGATGCTGTAGGGAGGATGATGTACAGCATCTCTTCCCACAGCATCCTCCCTACAGCATCCCTCCCCCACAGCATCCCTCCCACAGCATCCTCCCTACAGCATCCCTCTCCAACAGCATCCCTCCCCCACAGCATCCTCCCTACAGCATCCTCCTTACAGCATCCCTTTCCCACAGCATCCTCCCTACAGCATCCTCCTTACAGCATCCTCCCTACAGCATCCCTCCCCTACAGCATCTCTCGCCCACAGCATCCTTCCTACAGCATCCCTTCCCCACAGCATCCCTCTCCCACAGCATCCCTCCCCCACATCATCCCTCTCCCACAGCATCCCTCCCCACAGCATCCTCCCTACAGCATCCCTCTCCCAAGGATGCTGTGGAGAAGATGCGGTGGAAGAGGATGTTGAGATGAGAAAGCTGTGGAAACGAAATTATGGGGGAGGATACTGAGGTGGGGATGCTGTAGAGACGCATGCTGTGGGGATAATGCCGTAGGGATCGTGCTGATGTGAGGAGTCCCTGAGTAGGATTCTGTGAGGGAAGGCTGTGGAAAAACTGCTCTAGGGGAGGAGGCTGTAGGAAGGATGATGTGGGAAAGGATGCGGAGATCAAAAAGGCTGCGAGTAGAATGCTGTGGGTGAAGATTCCGAGAGGAGAAGGTTGTGGGTAAACCGCTCTAACAAAGAAGGCTGTGGTAAGAATAAGGTGGATGAGGTTGTTGTCGAAAGAATGCTGTGGAGGAAGATGCTGAGACGAGGAAACTGTGTGGGAAGATGCTGAAACAAGAATGCTTATTTGTGTAAGCTGAGATGAGGACGCTGATGCAATGGTGCGTGCGGTCAGGCGTGAAGCTAAGGTGTGGAAGCGTCGGTGACTACGATCAGCACTACAGCTTCATTCACACGTGGTGAAGTCGGATGCGGTTCTCAGCCTCCCACATGAATCTCTCCGTGGGAGTTGTCGGCGTAATAGCTGGTTAGTGCGTGCTGGATTGGGAGACGCAATCGGCGAGACGAGAACGAGAGTCGGGATGAAGAGCTGGACGTTGCGTGTAGACTGGGCGATAGTGATTGCTATATATGGCAGACCCGCGAAATCGGAATAAATTCATATAAATGTTATAGCAGACAGCATCGATGAAGCTGCTGCTGTTTCTGATACTGCTGCTGCTACCTCTTTCTCTCTCTCTCGCTGCTGCTGCTGCTGCTGCGTCCCTCTCTCTCGCTGCTGCTGCTGCTGCTGCTGCTGCCTCCTCGCTGCTGCTGCTGCTGCTGCCTCCTCGCTGCTGCTGCTGTTGCCTCTCTCGGTGCTGCTGCTGCCGCCGCCGCCGCCGCCGCCGCCGCCGCCGTTGCTGCTACTGCTGCTGCTGCCTCTCCCGCTCTCTCGCGCGTCTGCTGCTGCTGCCTCCTCGCTGCTGCTGCTGCTGCCTCTCTCGGTGCTGCTGCCGCCGCCGCCGCCGTTGCTGTTGGTGGACCTCGATCCCGCTGCTGTTGCTGATACTGGTAATGCTCTCGTTGCTGTTGCTGTCGTTGTTGCTGTCGTTGCTCTCTGCTGTTGTTGTTGTTGTTGTTGTTGTTGTCGTTGTTGTTGTTGTTGTTGTCACTATTGTTATTGTTGTTGTTCCTATTGCTGCTGCTATACGATGGCGATAGCACTTGTGAAGTTCATTATGATCACAACAGCAAAACCAATATACCCATGACAATTATAGCAGCAAATGAAATAACCAGGCTCATAATGGTTTTTTCACAATATCTGTGACATGATAAACACAAGTGACGCGAAACTCTATCAGCGACGGAAAACGGTGTGGGCTGTACTCGACCTTTTCGACGTAGCAGGATATTGCATGACTGTGTTTTAACAAAGAATAGTCTTACATCTAGACATGTACGCTACTACTGCGCACTTATTAAACTTTGTTTGTTGTACCATAAAATCTACGTGAAAAAGTAGTGCGGTAGTAAAACAAAATTGCTTCACGGTTTTGACTACAAAAACACATTATGCGTGTTTTTTTCATTCGCAGCTCGAAATCACACTTTCATCTCCCGGGTTGTTACTACTTGTTTATTTTAATTTTATTTTATTAGTCCTTCAGGTGGCTGTTATCAGTATGAGTGTCTTTTTATTGCTGCGTCGCAGGCCGTTCATTTTTTATGTAAAATTAATTCGTACAAATATTTGCTTCAGTCGTAATATAATTATGCGCTCAACCTGAACAATAGTTTAGTGCAGAGCTCAGTTTTCGCTATATATAATACCGCGTAACGCAGAGCGAATGAATTTACACGCTAACGTTTTGCAGTATAGGTTTTCGTCTCGTAGCAAGTAGAATTTCGCTTCCATAACAGTTCATTGCTGTAAGAGCAGGACTTGAGCTGTATATTGTCCACTACGAGCGACATTCTGAGTGTTCTCTGCGGTGTTTAACACACATCGCACACGTGTCGCAGATGTTGAAGCACGCACGCAGCAAGCTAAATTCTGGCATTTATTCGTCTAAACAACGAATAATTGCTCGACCTCAAGAATATCAGCAAAAATTTGCATCTAATTAAAGAGGAAAGCACTTAACCGGTGCGTAACGGGCCATTGTTGATGGCCACTGCCGAGCTCTCGGGCGTAATGTTTCTCATTCAATTGATGTCCGCGTAATAGCATTTAAATTTTCTCGTTCTGACTTTGTCTGAGCGTAATTGTCACCAGCGAAATATTCATTACGGATTCATGTCTCCTGCATGCAGAGTCGAGCGACCGGCTTCACGGGGTTAGAGCATGTGCGTTTAAGTATTTATTATACGCGGCTGGACGAAAGAGATTTAAAATTTTAAATCGCGCATTCAAAGCGAATCTACTAATTGTGCTCTCTCAAAATAATGGATGCAAATACGAGTGAAATGGGATTGGTAGTTAAATGGTGGGCTTGCATCTCTAGAGGGGTTTCTGTAAAGAGCAATTAACACTGGTGCGGGAGAAGGGAAATCTGTGCTCTCAAACAATGGCAAAAACTTGTTGGGAGAGCATTCGCCGGCGCCTTTATGACTCATCTTTACAACTGCAGTGCTAACAGAAACTTGACCCAGAAAGACTGCGAGGTACTGGCGTTAGTTTTCCGTTTTATTCATATTTAAGGGCCGGTTAGGGTTCAACAGACACGATGAAGATGAGGAATGAAGTCGGGATTTTGTCTATCTCGAATCCGCCTCATAGCACTCAGTGTGCTTGACGCTGGGCTGTATAGAGAACGCGTAGGAACAATGTTTGCTCGTCGTAGTTGTCCTTCTCTCGTGTTTTGTTTGACGAGAGTCTATTGATTGATGGATGCTCTTGATTGAAAGTTTAAACCCTCTGCATTGATCACGTTCTATGTCGAGCAAAGTTGACGACATAGTTTGCGCGCGTTATATCAGTTGATGGAATTCATATTGTATTTTTCATTAGATTTGCTCTTGCGAATATATCCTGGCTGAGGTCTTGCTAGCCTCCGCTGTGCGCTTTATCACGAAGGCAAAACACACTGCTAGTACGAACTTATACGTATATTGGTGGTGATCATGCGGTTCGTGATACAAAGGTCTTTAATAGTCATCTGTCGTCCGTCGTGGCCAGAAGCAAGCAAAATTCGGATGAGAAGCACTGTCACGGTAGATCACTTACTCTGCAAACTACGAGAATGTTTGAAAATTGACAGCGTGTTTCCGAATATTTACCCCGTCAGAGTGTCATCAATCTGCCCTCAGTAAATCTCTACAGCCATTAGTTATAGCCATTCTCATTTCGATCTGGCCATGTATGTTTTATGGCGACGTTATATTATGATATCGGCGCGTCATGCGAAAACTGGCAAATTTTGCTGCTGAGGATTCATTCGCCTAGCCTCATCGTATTTCACACTCACCCACGCACTGCGTCCATACCCGTAGCTGTCCAGACCGTCCAGGTATGAAATGAAATATATAAACTTTGAAAATGTCTAAAAAGAGGACGGCAACACTGGGCAACAAATTGAAGCGATAGTTAATCAAGAAAAAATCGTAATGTTGGCAAGTAATAAATACTACTACTCGGATTAATCTAAGAGTTCCAACTTATCGGATTAACTATTTTTGTTCTTATCGATATAATCAAGTGGATCATATTAAAACAAAATAATAAAACCTAAAGTTGTAACTGGGGACCTATATAACGCAGCTGGTCAACTTCTGGATGATGAACTGAGTGATGAAAATATTTATTATTAACTGGGGAATCAATAAGAAAACAAACACACACACGCCATCCAAATACGTACATAACATGTCACTGCAATACGCAAACCCATTACAGCAATACACACGCCAATAATAGTTAAACATACGTACGTCATTTAAACCATAGGTCTGCTAACGAAGACTCTGTTAATGTGTGTGATCGTGCGTTCGTTCGTTCGTGCGTGCGTGCGTGCGTGCCTGCGTTCTCGTGCGTGCGTGCGTGCGCGTATGTGCGCGTGAATTTAACTATGACCGGAAGCGGAGGTGAATGTTCTCACCATCTGCTCATGTCGTAGCTCTTGTCTGCTATTTTGTGTAACAGTTTCGCAAGATGATTTCGGCCGTCACTGCGTTCGCAGCGCCACCGTGTGTTGTGGCGGCATCGCCACCGTGTTTTGTGGTGGCAGCGCCACCGTGTTTCCGTATTTTGTAGCGACAAAAGCGCCACAGTGTTTCCGTGTTTTGTGGCGGCAGCGCCACAGTGTTTCCGTGTTTTGTGGCGGCAGCGCCACAGTGTTTCCGTGTTTTGTGGCGGCAGCGCCACAGTGTTTCCGTGTTTTGTGGCGGCAGCGCCACAGTGTTTTCGTGTTTTGGGGCGGCAGCGCCACAGTGTTTCCGTGTTTTGTGGCGGCAGCGCCACAGTGTTTCCGTGTTTTGTGGCGGCAGCGCCACAGTGTTTCCGTGTTTTGTGGCGGCAGCGCCGCCGCTTATGCATAATTTTTGCATGTCGACGGGACGAAGCGTAATTACTGCCGGTTGTCACCGCGGGTCTTCTTTTCTTGTCTTCTCTACTGGGTGAGTCACTGTTTATCGAACGAGTCTTCTCCGTCTCTTTCACACGCTCGCGCAGCGCGGTGTCTGATGAGGTACGGCATAGATATACGCGCAGGCCGTGAGTGCAATCCATGCCACAGCTCCGTGTTTTATCCCCCCCCCCCCTTAGCAGCACGAAACTTAGTACTTAGATTTCGCAGTCTGTACGGGATATTTGAAAAGCTAACGCAATATAGCGCGTGTTTAGTCCTGGATGACGCGTACACATGTGAAACCAGGCCAGGACCGGTATGATGTCGGATCGCATGTGCAGTCTGTATGGGGAATGTTCTCGCGTTTTTCGTGTGCGTAGGCTCACGACTAGTCACGTTCTAGTGACGAGAGCCCTGGCGCAGGTGCGCACGCGAGAGAGCGGACGTGGCAATCTGACAATACGCGGCGAGGATGTGAACGTTATCGGGCAGACGTGAGTCGATGATTCAACACAAGCGTAACGGTGACAAAACGCGCGCGCGTGCGTGCGTGCGTGCGGACATGTGCAGCGTGTATTTGTATGCGTGTAGACGCGTATACGTGCGTTCGAGCTTGCGTTCATTCGTTTGCGCATGTGTCGGTGCGTGTCTCTGTGTGTACCCATGGGTGTGCGTGTGCGTATGCGTATGCGTGTGCGTGTGCGTGTGCGTGTGCGTGTGCGTGGGCCTGCGGCAGTCAATGTACGCGGGCTATAATACTAGAGCTAATAAGGGCCGTGATTGTAAAGCCAAAATTATGTGATAAACGTCTTTCGACGCGGCACATCACACACACACACACACAAACACACACTCAGTCACTCACTCACGCACACACGCACGCGTGCGGCAGTCAATGTACGCGGGCTATAGTACTAGAGCTAGGCCCTTATTAACGTTCACGTTTATTTTTAGTGCAATTTCTAAACATGTATAACAATAATTGAACTAGGCATCCATTAAAATTACTGCAGTTGCATTTACAGTAAATAAAGTGTAAAAAAAAGTCGTAAGATTACTTGAGTGCTATTGTTCGTATGATATATGGTGGTCAGTTATGCTAGACACGTGCTGTAATGTCTGCTGGTAGCAATAAATTCGACGGTGTCACGTAGTAATCGCATGAACGCATTAAAACGCGTTTAATCACATATTTATGTTCGTCAATAATTGCATTGCAGTAAATTTTCAGCGGTTTTCACAATTTAAATGCAGGTTGATTGATAATCATCGCCATGTCATAAACTAATTGCGAGCGAATTCCCTTCGACCAAGATAACATCGAGCGCCGAGCTTACACGAGACTTACTTGACGATCCCCACACGTCTTATCCCCCAAACACACAGTCACACGCATGTAGCATGTACGCACGCGTACACTGACGCACGCGTTCACGCGTAAACACACGCTCATACCCACGCGCGTACACACGGACACCGATGCATGCGCGCGCGTGCTCGCACACGCGCGCCACACACGCACGCACCCACGGCGTTGATGAAATAATGAGCCTCGCCATTCGAAGTTGGAATGACACCTGCCCACTAGCCGCACTGTGAGGAAGAGCGACAGTCGCGTGCCAGTGGCAGACATGCACTAGCTCCCACGCTGTCATGCCGCTGTCGCGTAGCTGTCAAGATGCCGAGAAAACCGAAATTACGTCGGGATTACTCATTCGGCAGGTGCATTACGGCATCAAATCTCACCTGGGTGAGTCACCCCGTGCTACCTTGCGGTGGCAGCGGTGGGTGATGTAGGCGGATCGTGCAATCATTTCGTGCAGACGAGAGAACATAACTATTGTGAAATCTCGCGCCGGTTAAAATATGGCGTATGATCTCACACAGTAGAGTTTTAGTATCGCACGATAAAGGTCATGTAATTAAACAACATACAGAGATGGACATATGGTATGGAGCTTTGCAGAAGCATGAAAATGGCATGAAAACACATACAGGAAATTTCATGGTATGAAACCAACCACATACAAGAAAGGACATGCTATGGAACAACGTATAATGAAGGATATGGTCTGAAAGCACATACAGGTAACGACATAGTATAAAATCAATACAGAGAAGTTCATGTTATGAAACCACATACAAGTAAATCCATGCTATGAAACCACGTACAGGATAAAACCTATTACACGATCAACACGATAGCTTCGAAGATTCACGCGAGGACAAAGTGGCGAAAACAAGCTCATTATGAATGCAAACCTTTGTCCAGACGCAGCAGGGCTAGTGTGTACTTAGTGTGCGCGGTTTCGCAAACATTGGGAAATATAATGCTGCCCGTTCAGAATAAAAAAAACCGCTTGACCTCGCGTGAAGAGAAATGGATTATTTTTCGCCATTAATGCATCACTTCTGATAAATTTCTGAAGAGCTTTATTCATCGCACCGTCAATGAAAATACCACTTTAGCTATTTCCGATGCAAGAAAAAAAGGTTCAAGGAATATTTTCATTGGAAATGAGGTCGGGACCGATAAAAAAATAAACAAATAACCGACGCTATTTCAAAGACTCTTCCCCGGCAACAAACGTCGATTGCGTCACTTTTTTGTGTCACATCTCTTTTCGCCGCCTTCGCTTTTTGTCGCGCTTTCACCATGGCGACTGGAACAGAGCACATTGTTTGCAAGCGGATTTGCATTATAGCTCATTAATTATTCCGCCATTGGTAAACACACACACACACACACACACACACACACACACACACACACACACACACACACACACACACACACACACACACACACACAC
>NW_014577087.1:101123-116900 GCF_000485595.1 Priapulus caudatus
TGCTGCTGCTGCCTCCTCGCTGCTGCTGCTGCTGCCTCTCCCGCTCTCTCGCGCGTCTGCTGCTGCTGCCTCCTCGCTGCTGCTGCTGCTGCCTCTCCCGCTCTCTCGCGCGTCTGCTGCTGCTGCCTCCTCGCTGCTGCTGCTGCTGCCTCTCTCGGTGCTGCTGCCGCCGCCGCCGCCGTTGCTGCTGGTGGACCTCCCGCTGCTGTTGCTGTTACTGGTAATGCTCTCGTTGCTGTTGCTGTCGTTGTTGCTGTCGTTGCTCTCTGCTGTTGTTGTTGTTGTTGTTGTCGTTGTTGTTGTTGTTGTTGTTGTTTGTTGTTGTTGTTGTTGTTGTTGTCACTATTGTTATTGTTGTTGTTCCTATTGCTGCTGCTATACGATGGCGATAGCACTTGTGAAGTTCGTTATGATCACAACAGCAAAACCAATATATCCATGACAATTATAGCAGCAAATGAAATAACCAGGCTCATAATGGTTTTTTCACAATATCTGTGACATGATAAACACAAGTGACGCGAAACTCTATCAGCGACGGAAAACGGTGTGGGCTGTACTCGACTTTTTCGACGTAGCAGGATATTGCATGACTGTGTTTTAACAAAGAATAGTCTTACATCTAGACATGTACGCTACTACTGCGCACTTATTAAACTTTGTTTGTTGTACCATAAAATCTACGTGAAAAAGTAGTGCGGTAGTAAAACAAAATTGCTTCACGGTTTTGACTACAAAAACACATTATGCGTGTTTTTTTCATTCGCAGCTCGAAATCACACTTTCATCTCCCGGGTTGTTACTACTTGTTTATTTTAATTTAATTTTATTAGTCCTTCAGGTGGCTGTTATCAGTATGAGTGTCTTTTTATTGCTGCGTCGCAGGCCGTTCATTTTTTATGTAAAATTAATTCGTACAAATATTTGCTTCAGTCGTAATATAATTATGCGCTCAACCTGAACAATAGTTTAGTGCAGAGCTCAGTTTTCGCTATATATAATACCGAGTAACGCAGAGCGAATGAATTTACACGCTAACGTTTTGCAGTATAGGCTTTCGTCTCGTAGCAAGTAGAATTTCGCTTCCATAACAGTTCATTGCTGTAAGAGCAGGACTTGAGCTGTATATTGTCCACTACGAGCGACATTCTGAGTGTTCTCTGCGGTGTTTAACACACATCGCACACGTGTCGCAGATGTTGAAGCACGCACGCAGCAAGCTAAATTCTGGCATTTATTCGTCTAAACAACGAATAATTGCTCGACCTCAAGAATATCAGCAAAAATTTGCATCTAATTAAAGAGGAAAGCACTTAACCGGTGCGTAACGGGCCATTGTTGATGGCCACTGCCGAGCTCTCGGGCGTAATGTTTCTCATTAAATTGATGTCCGCGTAATAGCATTTAAATTTTCTCGTTCTGACTTTGTCTGAGCGTAATTGTCACCAGCGAAATATTCATTACGGATTCATGTCTCCTGCATGCAGAGTCGAGCGACCGGCTTCACGGGGTTAGAGCATGTGCGTTTAAGTATTTATTATACGCGGCTGGACGAAAGAGATTTAAAATTTTAAATCGCGCATTCAAAGCGAATCTACTAATTGTGCTCTCTCAAAATAATGGATGCAAATACGAGTGAAATGGGATTGGTAGTTAAATGGTGGGCTTGCATCTCTAGAGGGGTTTCTGTAAAGAGCAATTAACACTGGTGCGGGAGAAGGGAAATCTGTGCTCTCAAACAATGGCAAAAACTTGTTGGGAGAGCATTCGCCGGCGCCTTTATGACTCATCTTTACAACTGCAGTGCTAACAGAAACTTGACCCAGAAAGACTGCGAGGTACTGGCGTTAGTTTTCCGTTTTATTCATATTTAAGGGCCGGTTAGGGTTCAACAGACACGATGAAGATGAGGAATGAAGTCGGGATTTTGTCTATCTCGAATCCGCCTCATAGCACTCAGTGTGCTTGACGCTGGGCTGTATAGAGAACGCGTAGGAACAATGTTTGCTCGTCGTAGTTGTCCTTCTCTCGTGTTTTGTTTGACGAGAGTCTATTGATTGATGGATGCTCTTGATTGAAAGTTTAAACCCTCTGCATTGATCACGTTCTATGTCGAGCAAAGTTGACGACATAGTTTGCGCGCGTTATATCAGTTGATGGAATTCATATTGTATTTTTCATTAGATTTGCTCTTGCGAATATATCCTTGCTGAGGTCTTGCTAGCCTCCGCTGTGCGCTTTATCACGAAGGCAAAACACACTGCTAGTACGAACTTATACGTATATTGGTGGTGATCATGCGGTTCGTGATACAAAGGTCTTTAATAGTCATCTGTCGTCCGTCGTGGCCAAAAGCAAGCAAAATTCGGATGAGAAGCACTGTCACGGTAGATCACTTACTCTGCAAACTACGAGAATGTTTGAAAATTGACAGCGTGTTTCCGAATATTTACCCCGTCAGAGTGTCATCAATCTGCCCTCAGTAATGTAAGAGTAAGAGAGTAATCTCTACAGCCATTAGTTATAGCCATTTTCATTTCGATCTGGCCATGTATGTTTTATGGCGACGTTATATTATGATATCGGCGCGTCATGCGAAAACTGGCAAATTTTGCTGCTGAGGATTCATTCGCCTAGCCTCATCGTATTTCACACTCACCCACGCACTGCGTCCATACCCGTAGCTGTCCAGACCGTCCAGGTATGAAATAAAATATATAAACTTTGAAAATGTCTAAAAAGAGGACAGCAACACTGGGCAACAAATTGAAGCGATAATTAATCAAGAAAAAATCGAAATGTTGGCAAGTAATAAATACTACTACTCGGATTAATCTAAGAGTTCCAACTTATCGGATTAATTATTTTTGTTCTTATCGATATAATCAAGTGGATCATATTAAAACAAAATAATAAAACCTAAAGTTGTAACTGGGGACCTATATAACGCAGCTGGTCAACTTCTGGATGATGAACTGAGTGATGAAAATATTTATTATTAACTGGGGAATCAATAAGAAAACAAACACACACACGCCATCCAAATACGTACATAACATGTCACTGCAATACGCAAACCCATTACAGCAATACACACGCCAATAATAGTTAAACATACGTACGTCATTTAAACCATAGGTCTGCTAACGAATACTCTGTTAATGTGTGTGATCGTGCGTTCGTTCGTTCGTTCGTGCGTGCGTGCGTGCCTGCGTTCTCGTGCGTGCGTGCGTGCGCGTATGTGCGCGTGTATTTAACTATGACCGGAAGCGGAGGTGAATGTTCTCACCATCTGCTCATGTCGTAGCTCTTGTCTGCTATTTTGTGTAACAGTTTCGCAAGATGATTTCGGCTGTCACTGCGTTCGCAGCGCCACCGTGTTTTGTGGCGGCATCGCCACCGTGTTTTGTGGCGGCATCGCCACCGTGTTTTGTGGCGGCATCGCCACCGTGTTTTGTGGCGGCAGCGCCACCGTGTTTCCGTATTTTGTAGCGACAACAGCGCCACAGTGTTTCCGTGTTTTGTGGCGGCAGCGCATGAGTGTTTCCGTGTTTTATGGCGGCAGCGCCACAGTGTTCCCGTGTTTTGTAGCGACAACAGCGCCACAGTGTTTCCGTGTTTTATGGCGGCAGCGCCACAGTGTTTCCGTGTTTTGTGGCGGCAGCGCCACAGTGTTTCCGTGTTTTGTGGCGGCAGCGCCACAGTGTTTCCGTGTTTTGTGGCGGCAGCGCCGCCGCTCATGCATATTTTTGAACATAGTCGACGGACGAAGGCGTAATTACTTGACCGGTTGTCACCGCAGGTCTATCATTTCTTAGTCTTCTCTAACTAGGATGAGTCACTGTTATATCGAACGAGTCTTCATCGGTCTATTATTCACCACGCTCGCGCAGCGCGGTGTCTCTGATGAGTACCGGCACAGATATACGCGCACGCCCGTGAGTGCAATCCAGTGCACACAGACTTCCGAATGTTTTATCTCACACACCCCCCTTTAGACAGCACGAAACTTATACTTCAGATTTCGCAGTCTGGTATCGGGACTATTTGAAAAGCTACACGCAATATATAGCGCTGGTTCTAGTCGCTGGATGACACGCGTACACATCGTGAAAACCGGCCAGCGAACCGGTGTGATGTCGGATTCGCATGTGCAGTCTGTATGGGGATGTTCTTCCCGTATTCATCGGTGTGCGTAGGCCTCACGACTAGTCACGTTCTAAGTGACGACAGCCCTGGCGCAGTGATGCGCACGCGGCGAGAGGCTGGACGTGGCAATCTGACAATACGCGGCGGAGGATGTAGAACAGGTATCGGGCAGACGTGAGTCGATGATTTCAACACACAGACGCTAACGGTGACAAAACCGCGCGCGCGTGCGCTGCGTGCGTGCGACATGTGCAGCGTGTATTTGGTGTGGCGTGTCGACGGCGTATACGTGCTTCGGCTTGCCGTTCATTCCGTTGCCCGCATGTGTCGGTGGTGTCTCTGTGTGTACCCATGGGGTGTGCGTTGTGCGTATGCCGTATGCGTGTGCGGTGCTGCGTGGTGCAGTTGTGCGTGTGCGTGCGCGTGCGTGTGTCCGTGAGTGAGTGACTGAGTTGTGTTTGTGTGTGGTGTTGCGATGGTGCCGCGTCGACAATGACGTTTATCACATAATTTTTGCGCTTTACAATCTTGGCATCAAGTACGCGGGTATAGTACTAGAGCTTAGGCCCTTATTGAACGTTCACGTTTATTTTTAGTGCACATTTCTAACATGTATGACAATAATTGAACTAGCATCCATAAAAATTACTAGCAGTTTGCATTTACAGTAAATAAAGTGTAAAAAAAGTTCGTAAGATTACTTGGTGCTATGTTTCGTATGATCTATGGTGGTCAGATGTATGGCTATAGACACGTGCTGTAATGTCTTGCTGTACGCAATAAATTAGACGGTGTCGACGGTAAGTAATCGCATGAACGCATTAAACGCGTTTAATCACATAGTTTAGTTCGTCAATAATTGCATGCAGTAAATTTCAGCGGTTTTCAACAACTTTAAATGCAGGTTGATTGATTAAATCATCGCAATGCATAAACTAATTGCGAGCGAATTCCCTTGCGACGCAAGATAAAGCATCGAGCGCCGAGCTTACACGAGACTTACTTTGACGATCCCCCAACACGTCCTATCCCCAAACACACAGTCACACGCAGTGTAGGCATGTCACGCCACCGTACACTGACGCAAGCGTCACGCAGTAAACACACGCCATACCCGACGCGCCGTACACCACGGACACCGAGCTGCCATGCGCGGCGCGTGCTTCGCAACAACCGCCGCGTCCACAACACGCACGCACCCACGGCCGTTTGGATAAATAAATGAGCCTCGCCATTGAACGTTGGAATGACACCTGCCCACTCGGCCGCGCGGTGAGGAAGAGCGACAGTCGCGTGCCAGTGGCAGACATCGCACTAGCTCCCACACGCTGTCATGCCGCTGTCGCGTAGCTGTCAAGCATGCCGGGGGGAAAACGAAATTACGTCGGATTACTCATTACGGCAGGTGCATTACGGCATCAAATCTCACCTGGGTGAGTCACCCCGTGTACCTTGCGGTGGCCAGCGCGTGGGTGATGTAGGCGATCGTGGCATCATTATTCGTTGGCAGACGAGGGAGAACATAATTATTGTGAAATCTCGGCGCCGTGTTAACATATGCGCGTATGGTCCTCACTACAGTAGAGTTTTAGTATCGCACGATAAAGCGTCATGCTAATTAAACAACATATACAGACGATTGCGGGACATGGTATGCGAGCTTTGCAGTAAGATATGAAAATTGCATGAAACAGCATACAGGAATTTCATGGTATGAAAACCAAGCCACATGAACAAGAAAGGACATGCTATGGAAACAACGTATAATGAGGATATTGGTCTGAAAGCACATACAGGTAACGACATAGTATGAAAATCGATACAGAGAAGTTCAATGTTTATGAAAACACATACAAGTAAATCCATGCTATGAAACCACGTACAGGATAAAACCTATTACACTGATCAAACGGATAGCTCGAAGATTCACGCCGAGACAAAGTGGCGAAACAAGCTCATTAATGAATGCAAACTTTGTCCAGACGCGCAGCGAGGGCTAGTGCTGTACTTAGTTGTGCCGGTTTCGGCAGAAAACATTGTCGGAAATAAATGCTTGGCCCGTTCAGTAACTAAAAAAAACCGCTTGAGCCTCGCGTGAAGAGAAGGAGGATTATTTTTTCGGCCAATATAATGCATCACTTCTGATAAATTTCTGAAGAGCTTTATTCATCGGCACCGTCAATGAAAATACCACTTTAAGCTATATTCCGATGCAAGAAAAAAAGGTTCAAGGAATATTTTCATTGGAATGAGGTCGGGACCGCATAAAAAATAGAAAAAATAACCGACGCTATTTCAAAGACTCTTTCCCGCGCAAACAAACGTCGATTGCGTCACTTTTTTTGTGTTCACATCTTCTTTGCGCCCCTTCGCTTCTTGTCGCGCTTTCAACCATGGCGACTGAAACAGAGCACATTGTTTGCCAAGCGGATTTGCATTATAGCCTCATTAAGTTATTCCGCCATTGGTAAACACCAGCACACACACACACACACACACGCACACACACACCACACACACACACACACACCACAGACACACAACATACACACACAGCACGATACACACACACACACAACCACACACACACACACACACACACGACATACACACACACACACACACACACACACACACACGCACGCGCACCACGCACACACCCCTCACGCACACACATTCATCTACACACACACACACACACACACACACACCACACTGCGCGCGGCGCACCACATACACACACACATACACACACACACGCACACACACACACATACCACATATACACCACACACACACACACACACACACACACACCACCACACACACCCGTAACACTGCACGCACGCACACACCACACCACACACACACACACACGACGCGCGCTGGGCCGACGCGCTACACACGACACACACTCACGGACACGCCAACCCGCACACGCGACACACACCCACCACACGCACGCACACATGCACGCACGCGCACACACACACACTACACACGCACGTACACCATCGAACACACAGCACAACACACACACACACACACAGCACATGTACACACCACACACACACAGCACACACGCGCACACACACACACACACACACATACACACGACATACACACACAATCACAGCACCACCACACACATACACATATACACACACACACGCACACACACACACACACGACACACACCACACACGCACGCACCATGCAAGCGCACGCACACACACACACCCACCACGCATCGGCTGAGCAGCTGGTCCGCAGTGCCAGACACGCCCGCCATCACACAGCACACACACAGCACACACACAGCACACAGCACACACACACACACACACCGCACGAACACACACACGCGACACGCACACACACACACACACCACACGCACGCACGCCGGCACACACACACACGACACAACCACCACATATAGCCACACACGCGCGCGCATGTTCGGGTGCGCGGAGGTACGCGCACGCGCAACTTGTGTGCACACGCGGGCGTGGCGCTATCTATTGATTCTTATTTCCATGGCGCGCGTGTTATTTGCGCGCGCCTACCGTGCCGTGTATGGTTCTACAACCGTCGTCTGCGGCGCGGCATACGTGCGTGTATGGTTGTACACCGTCGCTGCGCGCGCAATACGTGCGCGTGTATGGTTGTACACGCGTCGTCTGCGCGCGCATACGTGCGTGTATGGTTGTCACCGTCGTCTGCGCCGCATACGTGCGTGTATGGTTGTACACCGTCGTCTGCGGGCCGCATAGTGCTGTATGGTCTGTACCGCCGTCGTCTGGCGCGCGCATGCGTGGCGTGTTATGGTTGTACACCTCGTCTGCGCGCGCGTGTCTGGCTCCTATCGAGATTTACGTCGGACGGGTTTTGACCATCGATTGCCGCATGTGCTTTTCTGTTTGGGGCTATGCTGCACGGGCTGCGCATTAGAAAATGCCATCACGCATCGATATTGTGTCGAGCACATTGTCTCCCTTCTGCAGTCGTGCTCGGTCTCCGCTGCTCTCTCTCCTCTCTCTCTCTCTCCTCTCTCTCTCTCTCTCTCTCTCTCTCTTATCTCTTTCCATCCTCTCTCGCTCTCTCTCTCTGTCTTGCTCTCGGCTCTCTTCATTTCCTTTTTCTGGGGCGCGCGTCCCGCTCGCTCTCAACTCTGACCTCGCTCTTTCTCTCCGGCCACCTCTCTCTTTCCACTTTTTCTTCCCCGCGGTTACTCTCTTTTGCCCTCTCTTTTTCCTGACTCTCTCCCCCTTGATTCTCATCTCCGCTCGCTCTCCCCCTCTCTTCCTCCTCTCTCGCTAATGCGCTGTGTAATGTCTGTGGGTGATGAGGCCGTGAGAAACGAATTGACGTCCTCCTGCGCCTGTCTCCTCGCCCCGCTATCGAGCGCGCCACAGGCTGCTTAAACTAATAGAAAGCGGAAACGTGGCGTATGGGAGGAGAGGGTGGCGCCCGGGAGAGGAAGGGTAGCACTGGGGGAGAGGGAGGTGGGGTGGAGAGAGGACGTGCGTGAGAGGAGGAAGGTAGCATGGGTGAAGGGAGGTGGGGTGGCGGAGAGGAAGGTGGCGTGCAGAGAGAGGGAAGGTACGCATGGGGAGAGGGAGGGTGGGGTGGCGGAGACGGAAGCGTGGCGTGCATGGAGAGGGAGAGTAGCATGGGAGAGGCAAGGGTGGTGCTGGGAAGAGGAAGAGAACTGTCTGCTCGCCTGTTAGTCATTAAGCCCGTTACCTGCGGCCGAGCTTTGCCTCTTCGTTGGAGCGCAGAGGTGGCAAACCGGTTGTTCTCGGTCATTGACGCCCGCGGCGTGTCACGAGGTGCTTGCCGGTGTTCGCCGGGCCCGCCATGTCTGGCGGGCGTCTTATCCATGAATGTGTAATGTATGTTATGTAATGTATGTATGTATGTTGATGTATGTGCTTGTGTGGTGTGTGTGTTGTGGTGCGGGCTGTGTGTGCTGTGTTGGTTCGTGTGTGCGTGTGTGTGGTGTGTGGTGTGTGTGTGTTGTGTGCGGTTGTGTGTGTGTGGTGTGTGTGTGGTGTGTGTGTGTGTGTGTGTGTGTGTGTGTGTGTGTGTGTGTGTGTGTGTGTGTGTGTGTATGTGGGGATGCGGGTGTGAGGTCACGTGGCAGTTGAGTGCGGATTCACGTGCTCTGTGCATGCGAGGTCAAATGATTTGTCTTTGAGATCACAGGTTGCGGGTCTGCCACCAAAGATGTGAAAGGTGAATGTACTTGGTATCTAATAAGTGACAAGAGAATGAAATGGGAATATTAGGCCTAGTTTTGGCACAAAAACAACGCGGGGAGTGGGCAGGAAACATGACGCTGATGGTACTGCCAGCCTGATAGACTTCAAGTGATAGCTGTAGGCTTCATCGGATGTGGCACGTCTGCTGCCAGACAAACGTGGATGTCTCTATATATCAACATAATTCGATACTGTTTCAGACAACTGCACTGTGCACATATATACATACTGCTCTTGACATTGTGACTCATGCCTGCTGCGTGGTACCCAGTAGCGGATAGCTTGAAGTATTTTACATAAACTATAGATAGTCGCTAGCAAGCTTCCAGCCATATTGAATTATGAGCCAGTGATTATTATGGCTAATTGGCTTATGTTCTATCTGAGGCATAAGAAGCACATTTTTCGGTTGACAGGAACAATGACTAACTGATGATGAAAATCTGCTAGACCTTTGTCGCGATGGTTTAGCGAACATTAATATCAGCTCAAAGGCGTATGGAACATGATAGTTCTAGTAGCATAGAAGAGCAGGGAGCAAGATAGAGAGAAAGCGCGCAAGGGGACATGCAACATAGTCTAGCGGAGCAAAGATAATTGTAACACGGGGTAGACGGGCAAAGCAGCGGGGTGACAGCCTGAAAGTTCAAGTGGCATGGTGGCAGCCTGGAAAAACAAGGGACTACGGGAATGCGTCCTGAAAAAGCAGCGTAACAGGATGGAACAGCTTGGAAGGGCAAGGAGACGGGGTGACACATCCTGGAAGAACAAGAACAAGGGGGCAGTGTGACACATCCGGGAGGAGCAGATGGCATGGTGACAAAGTCTAGAAGAGCATGTGGCAGAGTAACACAGCCTAAAGGAACAAGGAGACAAAGTGAAATATCTTAGAACAGCAAAAGGCCATGGTGACGCAGCATTAGAGAGCAAGGGGGCATAGTGACGCAGCATTAGAGAGCAAGTGGGCATGGTGACGCATCATGTGAGAGCAAGGGGACATGGTGACGCAGCATGTGAGAGCAAGGGGGCATGGTGACACAGCATGTGAGAGTAAGGGGGCATGGTGACGCAGCATTAGAGAGCAAGCGAGCATGGTTGACACAGCATCTGAGAGCAAGGGGACATGGGTACGCAGCATGTGAGAGCAAGCGAGCATGGTTGACACAGCATGTGCTAGTAAGAGGACATGGTGACGCAGCATGTCAGAGTAAGAGGGAATGGTGACGTAGCATGTGAGAGTAAGAAGGCATGGTGACACAGCATGTGCGAGTAAGAGGGCATGGTGACACAGCATGTGCGAGTAAGAGGGCATGGTGACTTTTTTGCATGTCGACGGGACGAAGCGTAATTACTGCCGGTTGTCACCGCGGGTCTTCTTTTCTTGTCTTCTCTACTGGATGAGTCACTGTTTATCGAACGAGTCTTCTCCGTCTCTTTCACACGCTCGCGCAGCGCGGTGTCTGATGAGGTACGGCATAGATATACGCGCACGCCGTGAGTGCAATCCATGCCACAGCTCCGTGTTTTATCCCCCCCCCTTTAGCAGCACGAAACTTAGTACTTAGATTTCGCAGTCTGTACGGGATATTTGAAAAGCTAACGCAATAGCGCGTGTTTAGTCCTGGATGACGCGTACACATGTGAAACTAGGCCCGGACCGGTGTGATGTCGGATCGCATGTGCAGTCTGTACGGGGAATGTTCTCGCGTTTTTCGTGTGCGTAGGCTCACGACTAGTCACGTTCTAGTGACGACAGCCCTGGCGCAGGTGCGCACGCGGGAGAGCGGACGTGGCAATCTGACAATACGCGGCGAGGATGTGAACGTTATCGGGCAGACGTGAGTCGATGATTCAACACAAGCGTAACGGTGACAAAACGCGTGCGCGTGCGTGCGTGCGTGCGGACATGTGCAGCGTGTATTTGTATGCGTGTACACGCGTATACGTGCGTTCGAGCTTGCGTTCATTCGTTTGCGCATGTGTCGGTGCGTGTCTCTGTGTGTACCCATGGGTGTGCGTGTGCGTATGCGTATGCGTGTGCGTGTGCGTGTGCGTGTGCGTGTGCGTGTGCGTGCGCGTGCGTGTGTGCGTGAGTGAGTGACTGAGTGTGTGTTTGTGTGTGTGTGTGCGATGTGCCGCGTCGAAAGACGTTTATCACATAATTTTGGCTTTACAATGCGGCAGTCAATGTACGCGGGCTATAGTACTAGAGCTAGGCCCTTATTAACGTTCACGTTTATTTTTAGTGCAATTTCTAAACATGTATGACAATAATTGAGCTAGGCATCCATTAAAATTACTGCAGTTGCATTTACAGTAAATAAAGTGTAAAAAAAAGTCGTAAGATTACTTGAGTGCTATTGTTCGTATGATATATGGTGGTCAGTTATGCTAGACACGTGCTGTAATGTCTGCTGGTAGCAATAAATTCGACGGTGTCACGTAGTAATCGCATGAACGCATTAAAACGCGTTTAATCACATATTTATGTTCGTCAATAATTGCATTGCAGTAAATTTTCAGCGGTTTTCACAATTTAAATGCAGGTTGATTGATAATCATCGCCATGTCATAAACTAATTGCGAGCGAATTCCCTTCGACCAAGATAACATCGAGCGCCGAGCTTACACGAGACTTACTTGACGATCCCCACACGTCTTATCCCCCAAACACACAGTCACACGCATGTAGCATGTACGCACGCGTACACTGACGCACGCGTTCACGCGTAAACACACGCACATACCCACGCGCGTACACACGGACACCGATGCATGCGCGCGCGTGCTCGCACACGCGCGCCACACACGCACGCACCCACGGCGTTGATGAAATAATGAGCCTCGCCATTCGAAGTTGGAATGACACCTGCCCACTCGCCGCGCTGTGAGGAAGAGCGACAGTCGCGTGCCAGTGGCAGACATGCACTAGCTCCCACGCTGTCATGCCGCTGTCGCGTAGCTGTCAAGATGCCGAGAAAACCGAAATTACGTCGGGATTACTCATTCGGCAGGTGCATTACGGCATCAAATCTCACCTGGGTGAGTCACCCCGTGCTACCTTGCGGTGGCAGCGGTGGGTGATGTAGGCGGATCGTGCAATCATTTCGTGCAGACGAGAGAACATAACTATTGTGAAATCTCGCGCCGGTTAAAATATGGCGTATGGTCTGACACAGTAGAGTTTTAGTATCGCACGATAAAGGTCATGTAATTAAACAACATACAGAGATGGACATGGTATGGAGCTTTGCAGAAGCATGAAAATGGCATGAAAACACATACAGGAAATTGCATGGTATGAAACCAACCACATACAAGAAAGGACATGCTATGGAACAACGTATAATGAAGGATATGGTCTGAAAGCACATACAGGTAACGACATAGTATAAAATCAATACAGAGAAGTTCATGTTATGAAACCACATACAAGTAAATCCATGCTATGAAACCACGTACAGGATAAAACCTATTACACGATCAACACGATAGCTTCGAAGATTCACGCGAGGACAAAGTGGCGAAAACAAGCTCATTATGAATGCAAACCTTTGTCCAGACGCAGCAGGGCTAGTGTGTACTTAGTGTGCGCGGTTTCGCAAACATTGGGAAATATAATGCTGCCCGTTCAGAATAAAAAAAACCGCTTGACCTCGCGTGAAGAGAAATGGATTATTTTTCGCCATTAATGCATCACTTCTGATAAATTTCTGAAGAGCTTTATTCATCGCACCGTCAATGAAAATACCACTTTAGCTATTTCCGATGCAAGAAAAAAAGGTTCAAGGAATATTTTCATTGGAAATGAGGTCGGGACCGATAAAAAAATAAAAAAATAACCGACGCTATTTCAAAGACTCTTCCCCGGCAACAAACGTCGATTGCGTCACTTTTTTGTGTCACATCTCTTTTCGCCGCCTTCGCTTTTTGTCGCGCTTTCACCATGGCGACTGGAACAGAGCACATTGTTTGCAAGCGGATTTGCATTATAGCTCATTAATTATTCCGCCATTGGTAAACACACACACACACACACACACACACACAGGCCAAAACAAGCACACACACACACACACACACACACACACACACACACACACACACACACACACGCACACGCACGCACGCCACACACACACACACGACACAGCACACACACACACACATACATTACATACACACATACACATACATACATACACACATCATGTACAACCGCCCGCAGACATGCGGGGCCGGCAGCACACGGCAAGCACCTCTGACACGCCCGGGCGTCAATGACAGAGAACAACCGGTTGCACTCTCGCTTCCACGAATTGCAAAGCCTCGGCCGCGGTAACGGGTTAATGACTAACAGGCGAGCAGACAGGTTCCTCTTCCTCTCCCAGCACCACCTCCCTCTCCCCATGCTACCTTCCTCTCTCCACGCCACCTTCCTCTCCCCACCCCACCTCCCTCTCCCCATGCTACCTTCCTCTCTCCACGCCACCTTCCTCTCCCCACCCCACCTCCCTCTCCATGCTTAACTTCCTCTCTCACGCCACATTTCCTCTCTCCACCCCACCTCCCTCTCCCCATGCTACCTTCCTCTCCCCGCGCCACCCTCCTCTCCATACGCCACGTTCCCTTTCTATAGTATAAGCAGCTGTGCGCGTCGATAGCGGGGCGAGAGACACGGCAGGAGGACGTCAATTCGTTTCTACGGCCTCATCACCCACAGACATTCACAGCGCATAGCGAGAGAGGAGGAAGAGAGGGGGAGAGGAGCGAGAGATGAGAATCAAGGGGGAGAGAGTCAAGGAAAAAGAGAGCAAAAGAGAGTAACCGGGGGAAGAAAAAGTGGGAAAGAGAGAGGTGGGAAGAGAAAGAGCGAGGCAGAGTGAGAGCGAGCGAGCGCGCCCGAAAAAGGAAATGAAAGAGAGAGAGAAAGAGAGAGAGAGAGAGGAGAGAGAGAGAAGAGAAGAGAGAGAGAGAGAGAGAGAGAGAGAGAGGAGAGAGAGAGAGAGAGAGAGCGAGAGAGGAGACTGAGAGGGAGGAAATGTGCCTCGAAAAATATCGATGCGTGATGGCATTCTAATGCGCAGCCGTCAGCACCCAAACAGAAAACAACATCGGCAATCGATGTCAAAACACGCGTCGACGTATAATCTCGATAGGAGCAGACACGGCGCGCAGACGAGCGGTACACCATACACGACGCATGCCGGGCGCAGACGACGGTGTACAACCATACACGCACGTATGCGCGCGCGAGACGACGGTGTACAACCATACACGCAAACGTATGCGCGCGCAGACGACGGTGTACAACCATACACGCACGTATGCGCGCGCAGACGACGCGGGACAACCATACACGCACGTATGCGCGCGCAGACGACGGTGTACAACCATACACGCACGTAGTGCCGCGCGCAGACGACGGTGTACAACCATACACTGCACGTAGGCGCGCGCAAATACACGCGCGCATGGAAATAAGAATCAATAGATAGCGCGCCACGCCGCGTGTGCAGCACAAGTTGACGCGTGCGCGTACCTCCCGCACCCGAACATGCGCGCGCGTGTGTGTGTATGGTGTGTGTGTGTGTGTGTGTGCGCGTGCGTGCGTGTGTGTGTGTGTGTGTGTGTGCGTGTGCCGTGTGTGTGTTCGTTGCGTGTGTGTGTGTGTGTGTGTGTGTGCGTGTGTGGTTGCGTGTGCTGTGTGTGTGTGTTGCGCGCGCGTGTGTGCGGTGTGTGTGTGTGTGTGCGGCTGCGTGCATGTGTGCGTGCGTGTGTGTGTGTGTGTGTGTGTGTGTGTGTGCGTGTGTGTGTGTGTATATTGTGTATGTGTGTGTGTGTTGTGTGATTGTGTGTGTATTGTGTGTATGTTGTGTGTGTGTGTGTTGTCGCGTGTGTGTGTGTTGTGTGTGTGGTGTGTATGGTGTGTGTGTGTTGTGTGTGTGTGGTGTGTGTGTGCGTGTACGTGCGTGTGTATGTGTGTGTGTGGCGGCGTGCGTGCATGTGTGCGTGCGTGTGTGTGTGTGTGTGCGTGTGCGGTGGCGTGTGTTGTGTGTGTGTGCTGGCGCAGCGCGCGTGTGTGTGTGTGTGTGTGTGTGTGTTGCGTGCGTGCATGTGTACGCGGTGTGTGTGTGTGTGTGGTGTGTGTGTGTGTGTGTGTGTGTGTGTATATGTGTATGTGTGTGTGTGTGCCGTGTGTGTGTGTATGTGTGTGTGTATGTGTGCGCGCGCGCGTGTGTGGTGTGTGTGTGTGTGTGTGTGTGTGTGTGTGTGTGGGTGTGGTTGCGTGTTGCTGTCGTTGCGCGTGCGTGTGTGTGTGTGTGTGTGTGTGTAGTGTGTGTATGTGTGTGTGTGTGTTGT
>NW_014577087.1:117390-126217 GCF_000485595.1 Priapulus caudatus
GTGTGTGTGTGTGTGTGTGTGTGTGTGTGTGTGTGTGTGTGTGTGTGTGTGTGTGTGTGTGTGTGTGTGTGTGTATGGTGGGGATGCGGGTGTGAGGTCACGTGGCAGTTGAGTGCGGATTCACGTGCTCTGTGCATGCGAGGTCAAATGATTTGTCTGTGAGATCACAGGTTGCGGGTCTGCCACCAAAGATGTGAAAGGTGAACTGTACTTGGTATCTAATAAGTGACAAGAAAATGAAATGGGAATATTAGGCCTAGTTTTGGCACAAAAACAACGCGGAGTGGGCAGGAAACATGGCGCTGATGGTACTGCCAGCCTGATAGACTTCAAGTGATAGCTGTAGGCTTCATCGGATGTGGCACGTCTGCTGCCAGACAAACGTGGATGTCTCTATATATCAACATAATTCGATACTGTTTCAGACAACTGCACTGTGCACATATATACATACTGCTCTTGACATTGTGACTCATGCCTGCTGCGTGGTACCCAGTAGCGGATAGCTTGAAGTATTTTACATATACTATAGATAGTCGCTAGCAAGCTTCCAGCCATATTGAATTATGAGCCAGTGATTATTATGGCTAATTGGCTTATGTTCTATCTGAGGCATAAGAAGCACATTTTTCGGTTGACAGGAACAATGACTAACTGATGATGAAAATCTGCTAGGCCTTTGTCGCGATGGTTTAGCGAACATTAATATCAGCTCAAAGGCGTATGGAACATTATAGTTCTAGTAGCATAGAAGAGCAGGGAGCAAGATAGAGAGAAAGCGCGCAAGGGGACATGGAACATAGTCTAGCAGAGCAAAGATAATTGTAACACGGGGTAGACGGGCAAAGCAGCGGGGTGACAGCCTGAAAGTTCAAGTGGCATGGTGGCAGCCTGGAAAAACAAGGGACTACGGGAATGCGTCCTGAAAAAGCAGCGTAACAGGATGGAACAGCTTGGAAGAGCAAGGAGACGGGGTGACACACCCTGGAAGAACAAGAACAAGGGGGCAATGTGACACATCCGGGAGGAGCAGATGGCATGGTGACAAAGTCTAGAAGAGCATGTGGCAGAGTAACACAGCCTAAAGGAACAAGGAGACAAAGTGAAATATCTTAGAACAGCAAAAGGCCATGGTGACGCAGCATTAGAGAGCAAGGGGCATAGTGACGCATCATGTGAGAGCAAGGGGACATGGTGACGCAGCATGTGAGAGCAAGGGGACATGGTGACACAGCATGTGAGAGTAAGAGGGCATGGTGACGCAGCATGTCAGAGTAAGAGGGCATGGTGACGCAGCATGTCAGAGTAAGAGGGCATGGTGACACCGCATGTGAGAGCAATGAGACATGGTGACGCAGCATGTGAGAACAAGAGAGCATGGTGACGCAGCATGTGAGAGCAAGGGGACGCGTTAACACTGCATGCGAGAGCAAGTGGGGGGGGGGATATACGACACAATGACGGCTACTGGCGATTATTGGGATTTTGCTATAGCAATGAATGCGTGGTAATATTAAGCTCGCATTCATGGCGCCCTCCCTCCCCCCACACACAGTTCATCTATTTTTTAGTCTCGCCGTCTCGTGAATGCACTGAGATTATCGTTGTCACCGTAAACCACAGGGCTTTGTTAATTTCATCCACGCGGAGCTCCGGATCGGATTTCTACCGCGGAACAGTAATGCGGAATGGCATTTTCGGCGTAAAGGGACGGCTCTCGGGAGACAGATGCGTGTGTATACGTGATTATGGCAACTTTGTAAAAAAAGTGTATCCCTTTGTCTTCACGTGTTGGCGCACTATACCTGGAGATTTTGATTACGCGAGTATACAGCTGATTAGGCGAAATCATACGCTTTTGCTGGATCAACAGCTTTTCTGTGTGTGCGTGCGTGCGGGGTGGGTGTGCGTGCGGGGGTGGGTGTAAGCGTGGATGTGCGTGTTTCACTATGGCTGCCGCGGAGGATGTGAAATGAGAATAAGAAAGAGGGAGATGGGTGCCCGCTAGGAGAGAGAGATAGAGAAAGGAAGAGAGTGAGAGGGAGAGAGGGAAGGAGGGAGAGAACGCGAGTGAAAGAGATTGATGTGCGTGCGTGCGCGCGTGCGTGTGTGTGCGCGTGGGCGCGTGTGTGTTTAGACAAACATATTTTTTCATGAGCTCGCATGACGAACGTGCACGCCTGCGTAACATGGCTCACCAACCAAGCTTCGCAGTCTGCAGAGCCTTCGTCATAGGATATGAGTCTGTCTAGCATTTCCTGTAAGCAGTTTCAATTGCGACATAAACAGGCGTGATTCATAAAGGCATGGTTCGTTTTACCCTATATACAATATGCCAGTGCCCCTACCACCCATTTGCTCCACGCTTGTACCATTCCTACGCGACTTACGTTTCCTCTTTACAGAGAGGCATATCCGCGAGTGAGAAAATCTTATCTACACTGGTTATTTAAGACCACGACATGTACAAATGACATGGTATACATTACATAGCATAAACTGACAATGACGTAGGAAAGGTGTTTTTGTTAACCTAATAACAGCTAATTTCGCCATGCAGGGGTGGTGGATAAGCAATGCACCCCGTACCGTCACCTCAGACAGCTCCTATTCGATACCCGTCTTGGTGTAGTTAGCATGGTAATATAAATGATAATAGTAATGGTAATAGCAATGGTAATAGTAATAGTAAAGGCAATAGTAATGACAATATCATGCATGCCATGTCAATGAAAATCATTGTTATGCAAATAGTAAAGGTAATGATGATAGTAATCGTATAGTAATGGTAATGGTAATTGTAATGGTATTGGTAATTGTTAGGGCGATGGTAGTAGTAATGGTAATTGTAATGGTAATTGTAATAGTAACGGTAATGGCAAAGGTAATTGTATTGGAATTGATAACGGTAATGATAATAGTAATTGTAATTGTAATGGTAATGTTAATGGTAATGACAATGGTAATGATAATAGTAATTGTAATGATAATTATAGCAGTAATGAAGATTGTATAGGATAGCGGACCCGTAGCCCGTAGTTAGTACGGATCAGACCATGTAACAACATTTTTTTATCGAGAAGTAGCCGTAGCATCAAAAAGGATGAATGAACACGAATGCTCGAACCGGCCGTGCAAGAAAATTGTAACTAAATATTTGAAATGGGGATGTAACATATCCGCTGCTTGTTTGTACTTAATCAAAATCAATCAAAATTTCACATTTGTTCAATTTCAGGAAGTAACTCTCATGAGATGTAAGCTGTATGTATACCGAATGAAAATACGTTAGCCTATACTGTCTAAACAGCACGCGCATGCAGTATTTGCTGTCTTTTGTGAAGTAGAACCCCTATCTAACTTCATGCGTTAGCGTAGTTATGATATAAAACACTGAAATATGTTATAATAAATGAAATTAGAATTCAGTATCACATTTTATTAATAAAGACAGTGTACATTATGATTACAAAAATGTTTGTAAAAAAAACTCCGATTTTCGTCGTGTTTCACACTGTACTTACTCCTAACTGCGACATGTTTTAAACAATTGTTCATGCTGGCGTAAGCCATTGCAGAGGAAATGGTCTGGCCGCCACAATCGTAAACTAAAAAACTCATTTAGATTAGCTGAAAACATTCGGACGAAAGCAGCTTACCCGCTCTCGTGAATGACACACCCGGAAATAAAAAACCAGTTGGAACATGCTACAGTCAATTATTTTTTATGCGGTAATCATTTTCTCGGCAGACCTCGGTGTTTGTCCTATATTAATGGACGCAGCCGAGCAATTTGACGTACTTCAAATGCCTTCCGCCAGCTATAAGCAGCCCTGGGACTTATGAGAACGCGCGTGATAGAGGCTTATCCCTAAATGAAGCCCATACAAATGAAGCCTGCACCACATGGGAACTAATGTGCGAGCGACTATTGGCCTTCTGTCGGTGCGCGCACTCACGCGTGCCATACACGCGCCCTGCTACACCAACTCAGTCTGTCTTACTTACTTTACGTACGCATATATATATATATATATATTTATTTATTTATTTATTTATATATATATATATATAAACGAAACATCGAGCGAAGCAATCATCGAATTCCCGCACTCAAAAGATTGAAAACATTCCTGCTTTCATTTCAGGTTATCTATGATGACAGGACTGAAATTACGCGAGTGGCAAGCGGCCCTAGGCATGCAGAAGCACCGTGGCATTGCCAGCGAACGGTCGCATGGCAGAAATTGCCAGACCTGCCAGGAACCTTCGTATGTCATTCTGCAATCTTCACTCTCTACCCGGCATGCGTGTCCCGTCCGACATCAGGATCGCTGCTGATCGCGTTGCGTGTGAGTAGGGCGTGTATCACTGACATATCTCTGGGTGCAACTACCGTGTACGCTGCGGGTGACCCTGCCATGGTATCCGCTTACTGTTCAGACATATGCTCAGATATGTGGTAAATCACGGGTCTCGTCGATGTAAGGTTTCATGTAGAGGGCGCGCCAGACGCTAATTCTCCGGTCAGTAACAGTTATCAGAGAGGGATTTATGTAGAGGGCGCGTCAGACGCTGATTCTCCGGTCAGTCACAGTTATCAGTGAGGGTTTCATGTAGAGGGCGCGCCAGACGCTGGTTCTCCGATCAGTCGCAGTTATCAGTGAGGGTTTCATGTAGAGGGCGCGCCAGACGCTGGTTCTCCGATCAGTCGCAGTTATCAGTGAGGGTTTCATGTAGAGGGCGCGCCAGACGCTGGTTCTCCAATCTGTAGCAGTTGTCAGTTCAGGGATTCATGTAGAGGGTGCGCCAGACGCTGATTCTTCAGACAAATGTAGTTATCGCATGAGGAACATAAGCAGGTAGGTGGTGAGCAGCCAGTACACGGAGAACGGAGCGCCTGAGTCCGCCCCGCTCACAGTAGTGTTGGTGGTGGCGGCGGTTGTAACTGCAAATAACGAACGTTAGGTGACCGGTTAACACGCGGCTACGTTATAGACGGTAGCTCTTTGTTTATATATACATACTGTGTAACTCTTTGCTTGTCAGCAACAAGTCAAGACCTTGTTTGGTAGCAAGTGTGACGCGACGCATTATTCGTAATTAATATAGTTGGTATATAGCGTGTCAAGCTGAATAGTTTGGTCGCGGATGCGGTGTTGTGTTTGATTGCCCTGTGGGGAGTCAGGTACTAGATGCATGTGATAGTGAGTGCGCTCGCCTGCGGGCGTGTGCGCGTGTTTTGATCTGTTTCTATATCGTTTTATATTAAAGTTTTGCCGTTTATAATGCACAAGTTTGGACTTCAGAGTATATTTTTATGCGTCCCCCGACTATTCAAACCCTACAACATAACTTAACCGACATGTCTGCCGACATTATGCATGCGCATGAGCTCTCGTGGTTCGTGCGCTGCGAACCCAGCCAGGATGCATGTGCCGGCAGTCTAATATGGTAATAGGTTCGCTCGCTTTGAGCTGCTTCGGCAGAGCGTTTATTTGCCATCACGATTAGTTTACCGCTTAACATTTGCGGTGATTTTCATTTGACGCCATTCCTCGCTGAACGAGAGGGGGCCTTTTCGCATCGCATAGCTACTTACGGCTAAACGTTCCCCGCTACGTTTATCCACGCGGATAATGGGAAATATGCTATATTTGGCGAAAAATTGCTTACGATTTTGACGATAACACGATTTACTCTTATACACAATTAGTTTCTTGCTGCAGATCCAATAGCTATTTCTGTATTTTGAATCCTGTGTTCTGATGTTACGCTAAAGCCGACGGTTGCACTGGTAATAAAAACTATTTCCACGTTACTAATTATTCTGCACTTTTGATCCGAATTCAAAATTGGAATAATACCCAACACGCACGCACGCACGCACACATGCACGTACAAACACACACCCACATACCCCCCACACACACATACACAAACCAAATGCGTACGCAATCCTGAAACGTTAATGCAGTATTATTGAACGAGTCAAACCCTCCACCTGGTCCCGTGGCCTTATTCCGTTGTGATAAAATCTCTTGGTTCGCAATCACAATAAGCGTCGGTATGGCAGCACGGGTTTCTGGCAGCCCTTCCTGCACTCATTGTCCCGCATTGATTAGCTGTCACGCATTAACGCGCATTAAGTCCTAAAACAATGTGCAAACGAAACGAGCCGGACATGCAAATCTAAGCGCCACGCAAAGCGTAGAAGCGAAGTATACCACACGGGAACATACCAGTTGTTGCTGCTGCCGTCGTCAGATTAGATAATCCGCCGTAGTCCGGATAATCCTCCGTGGCATTCTGCACGAACTGATCCGGCTGCAGCAAAAAAAAACGCAATACAGAAACATACAGAATGACTCCTGTCTGTCTAGCGGTGTACTACGGCTAGGTGTGTCGCGCTAAGCTGGAATTGCGGGTGTAGCTACTAGCTAGATGAATTTCGCGTAATCCTAGCTGTCGGCGGAGAGCGAAATATATAGAAACCCTACGTATATGGGTAGTCGTCGCGTAAGCCGCAAGTAAATATCAGCCGGTCACTCTCGACAGTGTTAAAGTGAACGCTGTTATGTGTCGCGGGTGTCGCATGGGCACACGTGGACACGGTGCGTGCGTGAGTGTGTACGTGCGCGTACGTTTGCGTGTAAGCGCATGTGCGTGAGTGTGTACGTGTGCGTACGTTTGCGTGTAAGCGCATGTGCGTGCGTGCGTGTATACGTGCGCGTGTGTGTGCATGCGTGCGTGCGCGTGTTCTTGTACGTGCGTATGCGTGTACGCGTATCTGCGTGCGTGCGTGTGTACGTGCGTGCGTGTGTACGTGCGTACATGCGATCGTACGTGTAAGTGTTTTCGCCCATGCGTCGTTGACTTACCGAATCCGGGATTGTTGCGTAGCAGAGCTGTAGGCAGACGATGTATACTATGAGGACAGCGAGAAAACGCGCCTGTAGAAAACTGACCAACGATCGCATCTTGTGTTTATGAGTAAGTAGAGGCGTATAAGCAAACTAAAGCACGTAGCAAAAGTGCGAGGATGATACTGGTCGCGTTTAGCTCAAAAGTCAGTAGCAAAACAGCGAACGACACGGTGGGGATCGGTAGGTTCTCTTGGCTCAAGTTGTCGAGCTCCTGCTGTCGCGGGAAGAAAGCAAGCACGGATATATAACAGACACATTCACAGGATGTCGTTGCTACGCGTATGACGACACGTTTGCGCTCGTAACGGGAAATGACGCACGGTTAGTATACGTCTCTGATCACCATATGTTGCTTTCAAGGTGGCGAGAAACCCATGAGGAAGGGCGAGTGTGGGAGAGAGAGGAGCGTTGTGAGGAGGGGGAGAAAGACAGTCAAAGAAAGAGTGGGAAAGGGGCGAGGAAGAGAGAGAGAGAAGAGAGAGAGGGCGGTAGAGAGAGAGAGAGAGAGAGAGAGCGAAGAAGATAATATGAAAAAATGCGGAAGGGTTTTCCCGGTCTGACGCGTTCTACGAATAACGTGGCAATGAGCGGAAGGAAATGCTGTAGGTTGTATTTACGTGTGCTACAGCGTGCGACCATGAGTTCGCTCACTCACACACACATTCTCACACGCAAGCACGCACTCACGCACGCACACACGTACGCACACACGCACGCACGCACGCAAGCACGCACGCAAGCACGCACGCACACATACACACACGCCACCGCAGCCACCACGCACGCACGACGCACACCACCACGCCACACGCACACACACACACACAATATATATATCTCAAGAGACTAATAATAACCCCCGTAACTAGGGTAGGTAGGTATAATACCTACCTAGGTATTATTAGCTATTGATATATATATACAGTTTTATTTATGTTTATAACATATAGTATACAGTATATAGTTTTATTGTAGCTTATTATGGAATGAGGCATGACACGTTTAGCTATGGTATCCGTGACACTGTATCGTAACTGTGTGATAGTATGCACAGAATGTATATTCATCGTGGGCTGCAGGACATTTTATGGAGTAGACTACAGGAACTTTATATAGTTCAATATTAAATAAACAGTAAATAAACACAGATTTCATTTGCCAACAATGTCTTAAAGTTTGTGTACTCTCAATTGCCTATAATAATTCCACGTAAATGCCGTTTAAATGCTCAACACACATGTCACTACGCACGCACGCGCCTGTGCGCAAACTCACAGAAATAGAAATATCTATCTATTGCGGCGCAGGTAGCGTCCCTTACATATTATCAGGAGCTAATAATGACAAATTTGTCATTATTAGCTCCTGATATTATATCATAACAACGGAGCATCGTTCATCGCAGGTTCGTAACCCGGTGACTGCCCTGTGGAGTTAGTTCACCCTGCTGATCAGAGGTGAGAGCGTGGCTTGAAGTGATCGACGTCGGGGAAAGGGGGTGAGTTTGACATCACGTTGACGACGAGTGAACGAGCAAGCGTAATGATCTCTTAACGATAATGAAAAACGACGCGCAGAAAGTCGCGCGGTGATTGAATAACAATTTCCTGCTTGTTTGCATAATTGCGATTTCCACCCCGGCAAATATTTACGTGGAATTAAAAAGAGGGCACGCGTGTTGTGGCAGCGGGAACATTAAAGTGCGGATATACACCCGCAATCTACTCGCATCCTGTGCTGTTAACGACAGCAGCAACTCAGCCAGAGATCTGTTCTGAGAAAAAGAAACGGAAAGACAGCTTGAAAGACAGACAGACAGACAGCCCGACAGACAGACAGACAGACAGACAGATACACACACACACACACACACACACACACACACACACACACACACACAC
>NW_014577087.1:126863-130465 GCF_000485595.1 Priapulus caudatus
GGGTTTTTCTCGCTCACTCTCTCTCTCTCTCTCTCTCTCTCTCTCTCTCTCTTTCTCTCTCTCTCTCTCTCTCACACTCTCTTTCTCTCTCTCACTCTTTCTCTCTCACACTTTCTCGATCCCCGTGTAATAACCGTTGCAGGTTGCCCGTGCGGCTGGAAAAACCTCCGCATCCTTAAGTAAATTGTTTCGGCGGAAATGAGAGTTGGAGCCAGGAAATATAATTAAATTTGTGTTCGCAGAGACCTCGTTGACGAAGTCGTACACGTGTCAGGCCCAATTTTCACGAACAACGTGACTGCTGCTGCTGCTGCTGCTGCTGCTGCTGTGCTGCTGCTGCTGCTACTACTACTACTAATACTAATACTACTACTACTGCTGCTGCTGCTGCTGCTGCTGCTGCTACTGCTGCTGGTGGTGGTGGTGGTAGTAGTGGTGGCATTTCCTCTGCTGCTGTTGGTGCTGCTTCTGCCGTCACCGCCGCCGCCGCTGCTGCTACTACTGCTGCTGCAGCCTCTGCCGTTGCTACGGCTCCTGCTGCCTCCTCTCTTGTTTCTACTGCTGCTACTACTACCGGTGCTGTTGTTGTTGTTGTTGCTGCTGCTGCTGTTGTTGTTGTTGTTGGTGTTGCTGTTGCTGTTGTTGTTTCTCCTGCCGCTGCCGTTGCTGCTGGCGCTACTGCTGCCTATACTGCTGCTGCTGTTCGCTTACGTCGGGTGCTGGAGAGTAGAAAGAACTCTCTCTCGACCAGTAAGTGTATTAGGTATATGTTTAAACACCGTAGCTAGAACCCTTATAACTATAACTAAGTACGCTATAACTATATAAAGTGGCTGTGGATGTTCGCTGATATTTGGGGAAGGTAACCGTGGCAAGATGGCTTCGCGCCGGCAGCGCCCCACAGCGACAGTTATCCATGCATACGATGTCTTGAAAGCTATGGTGTAAAAACTAAATTATAATAACTATATATATACATATATATATATATATATATTATATTATAATTTCCTATAATCAATGCATTTGGAGTAACAGACATGCCGCCGTGAGGGCCGTGTCTGCTTATGCCTAACTAATTTCATATATTACTCAGTACAAGCCGTTTAAGTTAATCGATTTTTATTTTATTATCGGGTATCGATTTTATGCGGCCCGAACCGACGATGGGGAATTCTTCACAACCTGAGACATGTTATATTGGATATATACCCGTAGCTTGTTCAGTTTCAAGTTAGGAGTTGTTAAATCCGCTTGTACCATCGCGGAAGTCTTAAGCACGGAGTATGTTTGTTTCTGTGTAGTGAGAACGTGACTGAGCCTCTCGTCGTCTGCTCTTCTCTCGATTCGGTCAGCGAGTCAGCGCGTCTATGCAGATGCCAAGATCGCCATGTAAGACTAGACGCCAGAACTAACTACCTCCCTGCAATTAAAGTCTATTGCTTGTCGACTTGCGTGTAATCGTGATGAGTTGTTGATCATGTTCGTGTTAGCCCTCCCGGAGATGCCCCACCCCCACGCGTTCGGAATGGACTACGCCGGGCCCCCTGCTTAGAATATAAATGGGTGTTTCCACGGGCGCATCAGTGCCAGGCCATTTTTCACTTGACTGATTCAGGTTTTAATGTCTACGCTAATGACGCCTCTTACATGGCCATGTGGCAAATTGCACGGTTTTTAACACAAAGAATCGCCAAAACGGGAGATCTAATACGCAGCACCTGTATTCGGTTATAAACCGCTCGAGTTTAATATTAAAATTTGTAGACAACCGCTATAAAACGCCGAGGCCACGGCTATATAGGCGAAATGCTCGCGTAGGTATAATTCTAGCCCGCCGTTTTGCCGTCACTCTGTTTTTACGGATTTTCTAGCGTGAATCTAATAATGACGTTGCCTAAGTAGATTTCGTTCCAAACTGAAGCTATTTAAAAAAACGCGCGTTATTAAAGTTGGGAAAAGTTTGTCCGTTTTCATACACTGTTATCTTTTAATTTAGCTTATCTCTCAGGTGATGGCATTACATCGAGAGGAATATGACAGGGTGAACGTTTTTATTTTTAATTGCATAGTTGCCTGATTTTTTTTATTTAAATCAAACAACTTCTTCACGCTAATTTTTATTCAAATTTTTGCGTTTAATTCCTCTGTCGATGTCGCTGTAAAAAGTCGATCCATTGAATGTCAGGTTTCACTCTCAATAATAATCTTTGCCTTTGTCTTCGGCTTCTATTCTTACAATAATAGCCTCTTCCTGCATGAGAATTCGATTTCGTCTTTTTACGCACAAACACGACGTTGCAACATATTTACAAAGGTAACTCTGCCCGCATCATCCCTAGGCTAAATGTCAATTTTTAAACCGATGCACACTGTTAAACAAATTAAATCGGCTTTTACGAACAATTAAACCGCCTCGAGTCAAAATTTAGCAACAATGAAATGCGTAGTGATCCCATTTATCCAATTATTTGGCCAAAATGGAACTTCTAATGAGTGAAGAGCTAATTTAAGCTTTTTATAATGATTGAGCTACTATTCACGGAACCAGCTTCTTTGTTCTCTCTCATAATTGCTCTTCTTCGCGACAGAGGTTACCAACCCGTATTTCATCACCATCTTTAGACAATTTCTTTTCTGACAAAGGAAATAAATGATGGCGTATTTATTTCTTTGTCTTCTCTAGTATGCGCGTGTTTTATTTGCCAGTTCCTCTCGCCTTCTCCGCCTCTTTTCAGCTTCTCTCCACTTTTCTTTCGCACGCTCTATCAATCTTTCTCTCTGCCACTCTTCCCTTCCCACTTTATTTCTCTCGTCCTCCGTCCACCGCGCGCTTCGCGTGTGGTGTGTGTGTGTTAGTGTGTGTGTGTATACACGACACACACACACACACACACACCACACAAACACACACACACACCACGACACGGCCGACGTGGCTGTTCTGCAGCGCGCGGCGCCGCAACACGCACACGCACCACATACACACCACACCCGACACACACACACACTAACCACACTCCACCACAGCACAACACACAGCACTCACAATAACAGTGCTTAGCAGCCTTGCGGAATCTACTGCCGAGCATGGTCACCATTATATTATGGCTTAACTTTATGTCGCAAAAACCTGACTAACGGTCAGATATGATAAAACCGTACACTCCTTTACGTAAATGCAATGTAATGCAGAACGTATGTATATTTCACTTAGGAGCGTTCGATCTACAATCTGGAGAAGGGGAGATGATCTGGCATGAAGGCGCAGGATGCGAGCGCGGTTAAACTGACGTACAGCTGAGCCGGTAGGGGCCGCGGAGCGAGTTGCGCCTGTATCGAACCCCGCTAGCTTATAGGATGGTTGCTTGATGCGCCGCTATGGTGTTGCGGTTTGAATACTAGGGGCACATGGTTCGCCGTTGGCTTGGAGCGGATCAGTTGCCAGGCGTGCCCCGGCCCTGAAACTTGAAAATGGCAGAGCAAGAGCAAGGAAGATGTGACATGAATAGGGAACGCAGGCACTGAAACGCGAAGAGTTAAAACTACGACCGAACTCGAGGGCGTCGCTAATTCACAGAAACCTAGGGGGACGAGTGTGT
>NW_014577087.1:130490-132380 GCF_000485595.1 Priapulus caudatus
ATGTGGGTGTGTGTGTGTGTGTGTGCATGTGTGTGCGCGCGCGCGCGCGTGTGTGTGTCATGGCGCATTCGTGGCGATGGCTGGCATAAATTAATTACCTCAACATGTATAAAAGCGGCGAAGAAAAATAACGACGTTGAAATCGATTGAATTTTGCGTCATGTGTTTTTATCCATGTTACACGGCCACTGGCGTGGCCCGGAGCGGGTTCCCCTTGAGAGTTGCAAATTGAAATAATATTAGCCTTTATAGTGCTGACTCGTGATGCAATGTCATTGACTAGCCTGTAAGAAGAATAGTTTTAGGCATGAATAAGCAAAACAAATAGAACGTTGAAGATTCCTCATTAAAAGATGATAACTCGTTATGGAGCGAATCCACTTCCGTCTTATTCACCCACGCTCGCCTTTTCTCGTTCGTTCTTTCTTTATTTCTTTTTTTCTTTGTCCTTTGTTTCTCCCTATCGCTTCCTCCCTAACTCGCTGGCTCTTGCTCCTAATCTCCCGTCTCGCTCCCTCGTTATCGAAAACCCACAACTATACTCCCGAATAATTCATCATACTACGTTACCTATGCGATCCTAAAATTGTAATTTTGACAAGTGCAAACCTATAGAGAAAATACATTCATCTGAATCGCACGCAGCATTACTCACAAATCGCAACCGCGCGGATAATTTCCATGTCTAACGTATATATCAAGCGCGCCGCCCTCGTGTGCACACGCTATCTAGTTCGCGCTATCAGCGACCCGCACTCACTATACGTGTGCATCAGCCGACGTCGAACTCGTCATATAATGACACGCGACGCGTCTGCTCCCGTGCGGGAGATCCGCCGCTGTCACATCAGCAACGTCTTCACACGTCTGCGCGCGTGATTATTGGCGCGTGCGAAGCCGTAACGCCGAAACAATCAAGCCGACGCTCCGGTAACCACAGACGACGGTCTACATCGGCGAGCGACGGTTCCCCTATATAGCAGCAACGTGATAGTTAACAGCAATATTTATTTAGGCGCGCGCGCGATCGTGATGACTAAGAGATTTGCGTATTAAACAGAGATGGGCGCATCTTCGCATCTTGTCTCATCGCCGGGGTTCCGGCAAATTATGGTCGCTGCTGCTGCTCGAACACAAAGGCACATGGTCAAAACATCGATAAATATTCATAACGGAGCCTCTCCGTGTACATGCGCGCGCCGCGCGGTCGCTGGACCGTAAATATTAACCGCCGAGAAATTAGTTTAGTGATGCCATCATCAACTCTTTACCACCTCTCACTGCGTCGACCTTTAACTGTTGCCGCCATACACCGCACCGCAGATCAGCCCGTGCGCATTACACACACACATGCACACACACACGCGCGCGCGCGCACTAACACACACGTACACACACACACGCACGCACGCACACACACACACACGCACGCACGCACACGTACACACACACACACACACACACACACACACAAGACAGAGAGAGAGAGAGAGAGAGGGAGAGAGCAGCAGGAAGTACAGCGAGAGAGAGATGGCAGTGCGAGAGAGAGAGAGAGAGCAGAGAAGAGAGAGAAGAAGAAGAAGAGAGAGAGATGGGAGGTGGAGAGAAGAAGAGAGAGAGTAGAGAGAGATGGCGGAGGTGAGCACGAGAGAGGGAACAGGTGAGCACAGCAGCAAAAGAGAGAGAGACAGAGAAGAGACGAGAGAGAGAGAGAGAGGAGAGAGAGGAGAATGGAACTGTGGCTCGAAGAGAAGAGAAGCAGAGATGTGGGCCACGATCGAGGAGAGACCGCAGAGGGACGGGATAGAGCGAAAAGACGCACGACGGCGAGAGGATGCTACGTCCCAGAATCAATGACTGTCTCCAGCGACTTAATCAGGATGCAAATAA
>NW_014577087.1:132405-134699 GCF_000485595.1 Priapulus caudatus
GACACACCACGAGCCGGCACGCCGACGCACAGACGACAGCGCGGAGCCGCTAGCACCGCGGCACGCCCACCACCGCCACTATCCCCACACACATACACCACACACACACACACACACGTAGCCACACACACACGGGACACACACACACACATATAAGTAGGTACTAAATAACCATAACTATAGTATACTATATATACGTATATATATATATACTATATAAGTGTACATTCTATCTATATTCAGGCCTATACTGCACCGGCGACATGTATGTGGAATATCGACTGGGTTATGATCAGAGACTTCTCGTACATGCGTCTTGAAGGTCCGCGGAAATAAAAATAACTCCCGCCGAAAAAAACCGAACATCGCAGGCGGCGAATGGATCGGCGGCGACTATCGATTGTCGCACCCGTAACTAGGTTAAAGCGGCATTTTAAAGAACAATGCTAATCTTCCACGTGGCAACTCCCCCCTCCCTCCCCACCGCGCGCATGGGTTGCGGCCGACCCTGGGGACTTACCCCTGTATCATCAGGTATACGGTTCAGATCGAGATCAGAATCAGAATCAGAGCATGCGGTAAGGCGCGAGAGATATTGTTCACGTTGTTGTTAGCGGTTACTTATTATCGTTCAAGATCGCATTAATAGATTAATAGATATCAGCGCACAACGCTGTTCTCTACACTATTGACAATGAAATTGTGAGTAATGCAATATGTCAATAATTAGGTGGCTGGCTTTAGTGAACGTGTATAATAAGGAACTAAACAAAATAACTAAATAAGGAACCCAACACCAGAGTAAGACCAAATCGCTGATACATTTAATATTTGAGCGATTGGAATGCTTCGATGAATGAGGTATAGATAATATTATATATCGAAAGTCGATTATATCACGCATAAAAACACAGTGTGCCACACTGATAGCACACAATGAAACCGGGCATGAGTCCTGATATCACCGTGCCATATGATATAACATCATGCTTCATTACATGTTATTAACAAACACAGTGAATTGCTGTGTTACGTGACACATTCTACCACAAGGCACCGCCTCATTACACGCGGTAGATTGGCGCACTATAGCGTCATGGATGTCATGTACAAGCTCATAATGCTGTATGTCATGTTACCTGCTCTCAGGAGATGTCGTATCGCGGCGCTTTATTACCACGTAATGCTTTGTAACGTGCAACGTGCTTACGCGCAATGCTATATAACATGTGGCGTGCTAGCACGATATTGTGGGTTACAAGCGATGCTTTGCTTCGGGCACACACGACCGTATTTTGCACAGATTCCGATCGATGTTCTATTATTTACATTTTAATCAGTTGCCACATTTTCATACCGAAGTCTCATTTGAATATATTTGACATAATTAATCTAGTATGCGCTGTACGCGCAGAAAAATCGTCTTTAACTGTAATTATACAGTTTTAAGAACAAAAATCGCCCTCTCTCTATCTCTCACTCGTACGGACAAAGTACAAAGCTTCAATTTGACGTCACACGTCAATTTCAACAACGACACGATTGCTCCTGAAAGATCAATTACCAGAAATAAACTTGAAATTTAATCGATGGCTCTTTCTTCTTCTTTTTTCGTCGCTATTTCCGAATATATATATATATATTTATATTAGATAAAGGGGATATTTATATAAGATTAAGTAGATAATAGGGAATTATTAACCTATTAATAGGAATATTAAGGGAATAATTCCTTATTATCTACTTCTGATATATATTTCTATCTATATATATATATAGAGATATCGTATCTATCTATCGTATCTATCTACTCTATCTATTGCTATCTATCTATCTATCTACCTATCTATCTATTTCTATCTCATTATCTACCTCATCTATCCTATCTATCTTATCTACTCTATCTATCTATCTATTTATATTTATTCTATCTATCTAGCTATATATATATATATATATATATCCATATATCTATCTATCTATTTATCTATCTATCTCCCCTTCTCACTTTCTCTTCTTCCTCCCTCCCCCCCTCTTTCTCTATATATATATATATAGATAGAAAATATATCATCAGAAGTAGATCTAATAAGGCATGTATTCCCTTAATCATTCCTAATTTAATAGCGTTAATACATCCCTATTATGCTACTTTAATCTTTAATATAAATATCCCCTCCCTTTATCTATATATAACATATATATATATATATTCGGCACAATAGCGCCACGCGAAAAAAGGAAGAAGAAAGCAGCACAATCGACTAAATTCAAAGTTTATTTCTGGCTAATTG
>NW_014577087.1:134724-136445 GCF_000485595.1 Priapulus caudatus
GATAGATAGATAGATAGATAGATAGATAGATAGATAGATAGATAGATAGATAGATAGATAGATAGATAGATAGATAGATAGATAGATAGATACTAAAGTTCAAAGACGACGGCGTGTCTCGTCATACAACCCTCACTGGAACTACAAGCCGACGACGAAAGAAGGACAAGTCTCACACTGATTTGCTTCCTGTCGCAGTGAGAGGCAGCGCCACACGTACCGCTAAACGCTACAGAGCAGAGAGTTCGCGCGAAATTACCCGAATGAAACGGATCGAATTCGAGTCCAAAACCGCAAAACCGCGCGCGGCACTTGAGGCAAAATTACACGTCTGCTTCTTACACGATCCTGAAGTGCCATCCTGCGTTCGAGCAGCTGAGAGCGGGGCTTCTGTCTTCAGGCATGCCGCGAAGTGCACTTGTTGGTTTGATACGTATTGAGTACATATTGATTATTATTGTCTATATCGGTCGATAAAGGCCGTTTTGGCTCTCCGTCGGCCGACTGAGTGAAGAAGCGAGGTCGTTGTTGTGCTTTGCTGTATGTGGAGCGTAGAGCGTTGATGAATGAGCGCAATCAAGATGCAGGCGTGATGTTTAGGCACAGTTGGATCGCATCTTTTCGCGTCGTGAAATTTTGCAATTATGGTGCGCCAACCATTTTACGCGATAAGACGGAAGTCGAATGCGGTTCTGTGCTGTTTATGAAATGCTGTTTTTAAGGCATTGAAGTAGGTTGTTGTAGCGTTTGTTGTTGTTGTTGTTGTTGCTGCTGTTGTTATTGTTGTTGTTGTTGGCGGTGGTGATGGCAATGGTAATGGTGGTGTTGGTGGCGGTGGCGGTGGCGTGGGGGTGGTGCTGGCTGTCATCGTCGCTGCCGTCGTCATCGTCGCTGCCGTCGTCATCGTCGTCGTCGCCGCCGCCGTGAGGTGTTCAGACAGCAGCGGTTACGAATGCGTTGCTAGTGGCAGCGCCAGCGGCAACAGCAGTGACAATGGCCGTGACTGTGGCGAGTGCCTTGTTGCAGCAACCCTCTAATGAGTTCATCAGGCCATCAGTTTGAGCGTCGTTTGCATGCACATCGCCCGTCTACTGGGATTCCCATGTCCGCTCGGAAATTCCTTGCAAGTTACTTAAACCATTTAGTTCGCAGTGCGTCGTAACAACCGACCATTTCGTCTGCGATGCAGTTAGATTGCACAAGCGGCCGCTCGTCATTCAGGCCGCACGTCGTTTCCCGAACCTACGAGAATGAAACGCTGCGACGAAAAAAACGCGTTCGTTCATCGATGGTCTTATAGATGGCGCGACTGTTCTACTGCTATTGACACGGCGGGCTGGGCGTGTTTGTTGACTTCCGCCGGGAGAAGTTATCCGCATTTGTTTGCGAAGTGAATTTAATTTGCCAGTCATCTAACTTACTCTCGAGGGCCGGCGAGCGTTAGGCGCTGAACAAACAGATTGCGGCGCTTGAAGAAACAGCTATCTCTCGCGTCGTCGCGCCGGCATCCATAAAACACCGCGAGAGAATCCATGAATTGAGAGGGTGCTGGAGATCTTTCTCGCAGACAAACAAACACACGCGCCTACACTCGCGCACGCGCACATACGCGCGCGGCAGCACAGACATGCACACACACACACACACACACACACACACACACACACACACACACACACACACACACACACACACACACACACACACACACACACACACAC
>NW_014577087.1:137364-138907 GCF_000485595.1 Priapulus caudatus
ATATTTATATATATATGTGCGAGTTTATCATTTATCACTAAGCATGCTTACATGAGCCCAAGTTTAGTTTATGTCTATTTAAAACGCGATAAAACGGTGGGCAGAATGACAGATGACTAGCATGAATGGATGAGAGCTAGGAAATCATTCGGTTAGGAAGTGCGTGCGAACATTATGCAAAGAAGCATCGATTATATTTATGGAACGGGGTCCGTTTCCAGTTTCCCGAGTACAAATACGTCAATTCCAAGTTCCGCATCACATTCTTTTATATGTATAGTGATTGTGATTCGCTCTTGGATCATGGTCAAAGTTAAGATATGGTATAGGGCTATTGTTAAAGGGTCTAAGCTGCATGACTTTACGCAGCATCACATTTCAACTATAATTCAATTATTTCCAACGCAGTCTATATGTTTACGTGATTATCACATGCATACACATCGTGTGAACCATACGCTTGTGAAATAGTGACACGTACATTCACGTGCCGGATTGTCACACACAAACATGCAGTTTATGCGAAATCCAGCCGTAACGCGTTAAAACTGAGAGATACATGCCGTGTTCGTAGAGTATTTATAATGGACAGGCGCTTATTTCGCACAGAACTAGTTGCATGTTATGTTCAGACGTATATTATTATGCGGCGTTCAGCGGGCGTCTATAGCGTAACACGGATTCATCATCTGTCACCGAGAATTTATGAATATTCATTATCCTCGGCCATCATTAAACGATGGACGTTATTTCAACAATAGCGCTCGCCATCGATTCCTCTTAAATCTATTCAGCGGCGGAGCGAGATAAAACGCGCGGCTACGTAATGCATTTACGGGCCTCGGTTATTATTATATGTCATGATAGTTAGTGCGCAGTTTGTTCATTGAAACTGACCTGCGGGACTGACGCGTTATAGAGATCGATGTTCTTCTAGAGATACACTTGAAGTGCTCCGAGCGGGCAAAACACAACTACAGCGGTGCGGCGGGCGTCCGGCTGCACCGAGACAGAAAGTTTGGCGCGCAGGCCCAAGGATAGAGAACATGGGTCCCAAAAAAACCAATGTGCCTAACCCTAACCCAAACCCTAATTCTAACCCTAACCCTAATCCTAACCCTAACCCTAACCCTAACCATAACCCTAACCTATTATATTGATATAATATTATATTTATATTGATGTAAATGACATTGATTTTATTGGGACCCATGTTCTCTATCCTTGAACCGGCGCGCATGCAGAGATCACTTAAGATAGTATAGATAGTATAGATAGCATAGATAGTATAGATAGTATAGATAGTATAGATAGTATAGATAGCATAGATAGTATAGATAGCATAGATAGTATAGATAGCATAGATAGTATAGATAGTATAGATAGTATAGATAGCATAGATAGTATAGATAGCATAGATAGTATAGATAGCATAGATAGTATAGATAGTATAGATAGTATAGATAGCATAGATAGCATAGATAGTATAGATAGTATAGATAGTATAGATAGTATAGATAGTATAGATAGTATAGATAGTATA
>NW_014577087.1:138917-149004 GCF_000485595.1 Priapulus caudatus
CCCTAACCCTAACCCTAACCCTAACCATAACCCTAACCTATTATATTGATATAATATTATATTTATATTGATATAAATGACATTGGAGATTTGGGACCCATGTTCTCTATCCTGAACCGGCGCGCATGCAGAAGATCACCTTAAGATAGATAGATAGTAAGATATGAGCATAGAAGTATTAGATAGTATAGATAGTAATTAGATAGTAAGGATAGCATAGATAGTATAGATAGCATTAGATAGTATAGATACAAGATATATAGATAGTATATGATTAGTATAGATATGCATAGATAGTAATAGATAGCATAGATAGTAATAGTATAGCATAGATAGTATAGAGTTAGTATAGATAGTATAGATACATAGATAGCATAGATAGTATAGATAGTATAGATAAGTATAGATAGTATAATGATAGTATAGATAGTATAGATAGTATAGATAGTATAGATAGGTATAGATAGTTATAGATAGTATAGATAGTTAGTAGCATAGATAGTATAGATAGCATAGATAGTAAAGATATGCATAAGATAGTATAAGATACATAGATTAGTATAGATATGTATAGATAGTAATAGATAGTAAAGATAGTAAGATAGTATAGATAGCATAGATAGTATAATAGATAGCATAGATAGCAATAGATAAGTATTAGAATAGTATAGATAGTATAGATAGCATAGATTAGTATAGATACATAGGATAGTATAGATAGCATAGATATGTATAGATAGCCAATAGGATAGTATAGATAGTATAGATAGCATAGATAGTAGATAGATACATAGAGATAAGTATAGGATAAGCATAAGATAGCCAATAGATAGTATAATAGCATTAGATAGCAATAGATGTATAGATATATAGATACATAGATAGTATAGATAAGCATAGATAGTATAGATAGATAGATAGCATAGATAGTATAGATAGTACATAGATAGTATAGATAGTACAGATGTATAGATAGTATAGATAGCATAGATGTTATAGATAGCAATAGTTAGTATAGATAGCATAGAGATAGTATAGGATAGCATAAGCATATATAGATAGTATAGATAGTATAGATAGTATAGATAGCAATAGATAGTATAGATAGCATAGTAGCTATAGATACATTAGATAGCAATAGATAGTATAGATGTATAGATATGCAATAGAAGTAGGCATAGATAGTATATAGATAGGCATAGTAGTATACGATAGCAATATGATAGTAATAGATAGCATAGATAGTAATATGATAGTATAATACAATAGATAGTATAGATAGCATGAGATAGTATAGATGAGCATAGATAGCATTAGATAGTAATAAGATAGTATAGATAGCATAGATAGTATAGATAGTATATGATTAGCATAGATAGTAAATAGATAGCAGTAGATAGTAAAGATAGCATAGATAGCGATAGATAGTATATGATAGTATAGATAATATAGATAGTAATAGATAGCATAGGATAGTATAGATAGTAATATGATAGCAAACTAGAACATAGTATAGATAGGCATAGATAGTATAGATAGTAATAGATAGTATACGATAGTATAGGATAGTAATAGATAGTACTAGATACGCATAGATAGTATAGATAGCAATAGATAAAGTATAGATAGTATAGAAGCATAGAAGTAATAGATAGCATAGATTAGTAATAGAAGTAATAAAGATAGTATTAGATAGTATAGATAGCAAGATAGTATATGATAGTATAGATAGTATAGATAGTATAGATAGCATAGATAGTATAGATACGAATCAGAGCGATCGCATTTCCCTAATCGCGCACGATATTGGCTTGGCGATCGTAGAGTTTGGAGGCATGTTTCGGTGCAATTTTGCAGAGATGCAGCTAAACGTGCATGCGTGTTCTCATTCGTTTGGGTGTCAGAGAAGGGAGCGAGACGGATGAAGAGAGAGAAGGAAGTGGGATAGAGAGATAGAGAGAGCGAGACATGGAAAGAGAAAGCGAGAATGAGATAGAAAGAAAGAGAGAGAGAAAGAATGAGAGAGCCCGAGACAGATAGATATAGCGATAGCGAGAGAGAGAGAGAGGGGGAGAGAAAGAGTGGGAGAGAGAGATAGAGAGAGAGAGATGACCGAAGGGAGAGAGAGTAGAGAGAGGAGGCGGAGAGAGCAAGAGAAGAGAGAGAGAATAGATTAGAAAGAGAGAGACGAGAGAGAGGATGAGAGAGAGAGAGAGAGAGAGAGAGAGAATAAGGAGAGAGAGATAGACGAGCGAGAGAGAGAGAGAGAGAGAGAGAGGAGAGAGAGAGAAAGAGAGAGAGGGAGGGTCGAGAGAGAGCGAGAGAGAGGCGAGAGAGAGGTGTGTGTGTGAGAGAGAAGAGAGAGCCCGAGTACAGATAGATATATTCGATAGCTGAGAGAGAGAGAGAGAGAGAGAGAGGAAAAGAGAGAGAGAGAAAGACGAGAGTAGAGAGAAAGAGGAGAGAGAGATAGAGAGAGAGAGAGAGAGAGAAAGTGAAAGGAGAGAGAGATAGAGAAGAGAGAGAGAGAGAGAAGAGAGAAGAGAGAGAGAGAAGGGGAGAGAGAGAGCGAGAGAGGAAAGAAAAGAAGAGCCCGAGACCGATAGATATATCGATAAACGAGAGAAGAGAGAGAGAGAGAGAGAGAGAGAGAGAGAGAGAAAAGAAGAGAGAGAAAAGAGCAGAGAGAGGGAGAGAGAGAGAGAGAGAGGGAGAGAGAGAGAGAGAGGGGGGGAAAGGAAGAGAGGGATGAGAGAGAGAGAGAGAAGAGAGTAGAGAAGAGAGAAAGAGCGAGAGAGAGAAGCGCGCGATAGAGAGAGAAGAGAGAGAGGACTAGAGAGAGAGAGAGATAGAGAGAGAGACAAGAGAGGGAGAAAGACAGGAGCGAGAGAGAAAGGGAGAGAGATGATGATAGAGAGAGAGAGAGAGAGAGAGAGAGGAGAGAGCAGATGAGAAGGAGAGAGAGGGATGGAAAGAGAGAGGAGAGAGGATGGAGAGAAGAGAGAGAGAGAAGAGGCGGGCTGAATGGGAGAGGTAGAGAGAGAAGGAGAGGATGAAAGAGCGAGAGGAGAGAGAGAGAAGAGCGCGCGCGCGAACAAGCGATTGGAGTGAGAGAGCGAGTGAAGGGAGAGGGAGAGGAGAGAGCGAGAGCGAGAGAGAGAGAAGCGTGAGGAATGATGTAGCTAGCGCAAATAACGGGTGCTTGTCAGACGCGATGAATATATGCAAATCACGGCATATAGCTAACAGGAGAGTGATCGTTGTTATACGTGGGTCGAAGTCACGGTAGCTCATTAGCGAATTCGTATTCGTGACCACGAACATCTATTAGTTCATTAGTTCGGAGTCGGTCCGTCAGGGTTTCGTCAACACATATGCCACACTACATCCTTACGACGATATATATACTCAGCAGCTGCAATTCTCCTTCTCTCCGCAAACAAATCTAATTAGACTTGGAATTTCCACACAATTATCGTCTCGCTTTATCTGGTAATAAGGCTTTAATTTTCAATTAAACGGCTTCCTTAATTAGTCTCATGTATTTTACAATGTTTCCAGAGTGTGCGAGTCGCTGATAACCCCCTGATCAACGAGAGAGAATGTTGTTGTCGAAGAATTAGATCGTCCTTCCCGCGTGCGACGCACCGTAGCGACGCACTCGCATGCGTCCGCAAACAAACTAATCCCAACTAAAAAGATAGTGTTCAATTAAGTTGGGACTTTGGCGTGGATTTATTTAAACTCAATGACAACGACGATCGGATCTACAAACCTCTATGTATCCAGCTACAAACCCCGCGGTGACGTATGAAAGATTTTCTCTGTGGTAGCAATGCTCAATTTGTCGTTACGGTGCTTGATATTTTCGGCAGGATTAAGGTAAAATCCGAAGCGCGACATTGATTGGGGTAGGAAAGGAGGGAGGCAAAACAATTCGGAGAGATTGAGACTCGAATAAACCCGTAATGATATTAGTGAGAAGGCCAATACATGCCTTACATCTGTCTAGTCATCGACAGCCAATCTCTTCCGTAGATTTCACAGAAGTTTGTAAGCATTGCGAAACATCATCAATCATTCGTGCCTGACACGACTAATAGAGAAACGGCACCGAAGCGCGCTATTCAAGCGATGAATTGGAGATAGTTTCTCCCCCTTGAGAAAGAAAAACTGTGCAGTTATTTATGGGCGACGATGCACATTACGAAGGCTTGTGCCCGCCATTCGCTGTCAATTTTTGAAAATGCGCATGGAATCGTCTCTTTTGCACACAGGGTACTCGGTATAGGTGAACGCGTTTAGTAAAGCCGTAAATGGCTGCATGAGATCTTCGAGTTTCAAAGGATGACGTCAGATGTATCAGGGAGGCTATTTTAGTGAAAACCGAAGTACCTCTGGCCAGCGACAGCATCTACTTGTGAGGTAAACACAACTGGTAGATTAGGTAGGGGAATGCGAAAAACCATTAGGTATTGGTATATGTGGCGCTTAGAATTTCGTTGTACACACCACTGGTCGCCGGCATATCGCTAAAGAATCGAGCGCGAAATCCTTGGACGAGATATCAATGGAACAGGTGTGAACGTAGAGGACAGACGCACGCAATACCTGACAAAGCTCCCAGGCCCCCATTACACCGCTGCTACCATTGAATGCAGCTGCCGAGAGAGAGAGAGAGAGAGAGAGAGAGAGCGAGAGAGAATGAGAGAGAGGGTGAGTGGGGTGAAGAAGGATAAAGGGAGAAGAAAAGAATAGAGTGCGAGAGAGGATAGGGAAAGAGGGAGAACGAGAGAGAAGGAGAGAATGGAGAGGAGATGGGAAGAGCGGGATAGTGATGGCGAGAGGAAGAGAGCAAGCGGGCGAGAGAGTAAAGTAGAGATAGCGCGCGCACGAGAGAGAGAGAGAACGAGGAAGAGACAGTCAGACAGACAGACAGACAGACAGACAGACAAACAAACAGACAGACAGACAGACAGACAGACAGACAGACAGAAAGAGAGACAGACAGACAGACAGACACACAGACAGACGGATACACACAGACAGACAGACAGACAGACAGACAGACAGACACAAACAGACAGACAGTCAGGCAGATAGTCAGAAGAAAGATAGAGGCGGACAGAGAGAGAGAGAAAGAGAGAGAGAGAGAGAGCGAGGGAACGAGAGAGAGCGAGCGAGAGAGAGAGAGAGAGAGAGAGAGAGAGAGAGAGCGAGAGAGCGAGAAGAGAGAGAAGAGAGAGATAGAGAAGAGAGAGAGAGAGAGAGAGAGAGAGAGAGAGAGAGAACGAAGAGAGAGAGACAGAGGGGGAGAGGGAGGAGGATTGGGATCGAAGACGCCCCTCCGGCTGCAGTCACCCGTCGTCGTAAGAGAGCTCGCGAGAGGTTTTTCGTTGGCTGATGCTTGGTCGGCGCGCACGGGGCATCGTATTGTCGGAGCGCCGCCAGAATATACAGCCGTGGGGGAAGCGGTTAAGCACTCGTTCACATGTCTCAAAAGGACGACGCTACGTGGCAGCACAGTCTTAGCATTAGCGTTTCGTTCTGGCGTAGCAGTCACTTCCTGAGTCGGAGTAACCAATGTGCCTAACCCTAACCTAAACCCTAACCCTAATCCTAACCCTAACCATAACCCTAACCTATTATATTGATATAAATTATATTTATATTGATGTAAATGACATTGGTTCACATTGGGATACATGTTCTCTATCCTTGAACCGAAACGCCTATGAACTGAACTATGGCGAAGGAACTGGTGCTACGCTGGAGCGAGAGGTGACTAGTGCGAAGTGACGAGTGCTCCACGTAGCGGTCGTCCTTTTGAGACATGTGAAACGAGTGCTAACCGGGGGGAAGCGATCGCTCGCGTGAGGTTGGAGTGTGGCGTACCGAGTGCGCATGCGCAGCGTTCGACGATGACGGGCATTTTTACATCTCTCTGCGTGCATTCGGCTGGCTGTGTAAGTTCTCTCGCGGCGCGGCGAGTCGGTGTGCGGAATAACAAGGGTGGGCGGGTGATGGGATGGCTGAGGGTCGCGGGTGCACGAACCCTATTACCCATTGCAACACCGATTTCATCGATATATATATATATATATATATATTATATATATATACATACATATATAACATGCCATTCCATTCTTAGCCTCGAGATAAATCGTCTCTTATCATGAAAAAATAATGAAACTCACACACAGCATTTGGAAAACCACCAACATATAGATCGTGCTTGAAGAAAAAATGATCGATGGGTGGGGCTTATTTTCGCGTTATATTCACAAACACACACACACACACGCACACACACGAACGTGCACACGCGCGCGCACACACACACGAACGCACACACGCGCGCACACACACACGAACGCACCTCGCCGCTATTAAATCCTCCTCGCCTCGAATCTAGAAATCTGTGCGACGTGTGTGAAGCCTGATTTCCCGCAACGCGCGCGCCACGCCGACCGATTTCCTCCGTATGTATAAATGTCCCGCCTATTTAATCTTCGAGACACAGAACATAACTTCTCGCGCGGGCAGTCGTGTGTTGTGCGCGACGACCACCCCGGCTTGCCAGCGTTGTCGGTCTTTCGCGTATGAATGTCAGATTTTAATTGGCATCAAGAGTGGTTTCGCTTGGCCTGGCGCGCTTTTACTATCACTTACTGTCGGCTTGCATTACGGGAACGTGTAGGTTTTGCGGCCAGACAAAGAGTTGCCTCGCAGTCAGGCTACACTTTGTTCGGTCATCCGGCCACGGATAGCACATACGCTGCTGGTTACCAGGGCGTACCATATGAAAGTTTCATTGCAGCTGCTCTTGCATGCGCCGTGCGTGTACGAACTTGCACGCTTGTGTGCGCGTATGTATGTACGCAACTATATGTTCAATATGCAAGTGTAACAGGGTAGATGTTTTGTTAACTACTAGTAGTTGTTAATCACCCAGTATAAATAATAAACATTTGTCTAGACTCTCGTGTATTGAACTCTTTTAATTAGACAACAGTAGTACAATGATTATGACATACGATCATAAATAGATGGCATGAAGCCAGTGCTACATTAGTATATGTCACTCACTCACTCACTCACTCACCATCACACTCACTACCACGCTCATCGCTCACGATTCAAACTCACTCACTCACTCACTCACTCACTCACTCACTCACTCACTCACTCACTCACTCACTCACTCACTCACTCACTCACTCACTCACTCACTCACTTGGGCGCTGCCCTCTCTCCTGCCCGTTTGCCCACCACTCGCTCGCTCGCTCAATCATCTACCTCCCTATGCCCCACAGGTTGCCTAACCCTACGCGCACGCACGCACGCACGCGCGCACGCACGGACACACGCACGCACGCACGTACGCACGAACACACGCACGCACGCACGCGCGCACGCACGGACACACGCACGCACGCACGTACGCACGAACACACGCACCTACTCATCCAGCGGCCCATTCGTTCACTCGTTTAGTTGCTCACTTCTGCTATTTTTAACCAATTTTAAGTCATGATAATAGATCTGCGCATCTTCCCGTGGCGACGTAATTTCCCCATATTCTACTTGTGCGCACAGTCAGCTACAGAGCGAATGCAGTTATTTACCTAATTACTGAGGACCCCACAAATGGGCCAGCCATGAGAACCAACTCGCCAAATTCTCCGCGCGCTTTTCTCGTAAACGTTCTAATTCGCAAATTTATATGCCGCCGAGCGGGACTCGTCGCGAGCAAGCAGCGACGCACTGCGGTGAGATGCGGAGGCTGCAAGAATGTCTTCCGTGAGGCGTTCACGCACATACCAGCTGCTGTGATGCGAAGATGAAAGACAGACGTGTATACGGCACGAAACGTGGAAAATTTAAAAGACCGGTAGACCGGTCCGCGTCACAGCGGAAGGAAACTCGGTGAATCGCCACATCGTGATATTGTCATGCATATTTATAATGGTTTATGCACGCGTTATTTCCAAGGATTCTACGAAATCACATTTCATGGGCGAAGAAATTGAAATTTTCCACATGGCCGAGCTGGCGAATGTGTCAAAGTAAGACATATTAAATCATAATGAGCGCCAAGGGCAGAATGCCTCTTCTCCAATCGCTCTACATGCTGACTCGCCATCACTCCTGTTCGAATGTTTTTTCTCTCTCGGCCCACATCAATCTCTCGTTTATCTTATCCTCCTCTTCCCCTTCCCATGCTTCATATCCTATGTTTCTCCTGTATTCTATCGCTTCTCTCTGTCTTTTCTAAACTCTTCCACTGCCTCCTATTCTCTTTCTATTTCACCCTTCTCGCTCCATATTCTTCGCATAGCCTTTTTTACCATTCGTCTCTTTCCTCTCCCGTCCCGACCAATGCCATGGGACCAATCGTCGTACTGCGACGTTTCCCCATGGGGGAGAAATGATCTCAGTTCTCACGTGCCACATGTTATTATCGGTATGCCTTGACCTCGCTTAACCCGATCAATCGGTTCGTCTTCTTGTTTATGAATTATCCACCGCGAGAGAGAGAGAGATAGAGGGAGAGAGAGAGCGAGAGAGCGAGGGAGAGAACGACTGCGCAAATGAGCTCGAAAGCAGGAGAGAAAGAAAGAGAAATAGAGAGAAAGAAAAAGGGAGACAGCCAGAGATGGAGGATTGGATCGAAGACCCCCTCCGGCTGCAGTCACACGTCGTCGTAAGAGAGCTCGCGAGAGTTTTTTCGTTGGCTGATGCTTTGTCGCGCGCACGGGGCATCTATTGTCGGAGCGCCGCCAGAATATACAGCCGTGGGGGAAGCGATCGCTCGCGTGAGGTTGGAGTGGCGTACCGAGTGCGCATGCGCACGTTCGACGATGACGGCATTTTTACATCTCCTGCGTGCATTCGGCTGGCTGTGTAAGTTCTCTCGCGGTCGCGGCGAGTCGGTGTGTCGGAATAAGGGTGGGCGGGGTGATGGGATGGCTGAGGGTCGGGGTCACGACCCTATTACCCCATTGCAACACCGATGTCATCGATATATATATATATATATATATATATACATATATAACATGCCATTCCATTCTTAGCCTCGAGATAAATCGTCTCTTATCATGAAAAAATAATGAAACTCACACACAGCATTTGGAAAACCACCAACAAATAGATCGTGCCTGAAGAAAAAATGTTCGATGGGTGGGGCTTATTTTCGCGTGATATTCACGCGCTCACACACACACGCACACACACACGCACACACACACACACACACGACGCACACACACGCGCGCGCACACACACACGCACACACACGAACGCACACACGCGCGCACACACACGAACGCACCTCGCCGCTATTAAATCCTCCTCGCCCCGAATCTAGAAATCTGTGCGACGTGTGTGAAGCCTGAGTTCCCGCAAGCGCGCGCCACGCCGACCGATTTCCTCCGTATGTATAAATGTCCCTATTTAATCTTCGAGACACAGAACATAACTTCTCGCGCGGCAGTCGTGTGTGTGCGCGACCGACCACCCGGCTTGCCAGCGTTGTCGGTCTTCGCGTATGAATGTCAGATTTTAATTGGCATCAAAGTGGTTTCGCTTGGCCTGCGCGCTTTTACTATCACTTACTGTCGGCTTGCTATTACGGAACGTGTAGGTTTTGCGGCAGACAAAGGAGTTGCCTCGCCAGTCAGGCTACACTTGGTTCGGTCATCCGGCCACGGATAGCACATACCGCTGGTTACCAGGGCGTACCATATGAAAGTTTCATTGCAGCTCGCTCTTGCATGCGCCGTGCGTGTACGAACTTGCACGCTTGTGTGCGTATGTATGTACGCAACTTATATGTCAATATGCAGTGTAACAGGGTAGATGTTTTGTTAACTACTAGTAGTTGTTAATCACCCAGGTAGAAATAATAAACATTTGTCTAGACTCTCGTGTATTGAACTCTTTTAATTAGACAACAGTAGTACAATGATTATGACATACGATCATAAATAGATGGCATGAAGCCAGTGCTATTAGGTAGTCACTCACTCACTCACTCACTCACTCACTCACTCACTCACTCACTCACTCACTCACTCAC
>NW_014577087.1:149295-152028 GCF_000485595.1 Priapulus caudatus
CGGGGAAATCAGTGGCGTTACTAAGTTGGTGACCGCTTGGTTGAAAAAAAAATACCTAAAAAAATCTAACTATCAATCTATTCATGCATCCATCTATGCATGCATCCATCCATCCATTCATCCATCCCATTACATGCCATCTAATCCCATCCCATCGCACCGCATCCCATCCCATCTCATATCCCATCCCATCCCATCCCATCTCATCGCATCCCATGCCATGCCATCCCATTTCATCGCATCCCATGCCATCCCATGACATCCCATGCCATGCCATGCCATCCCATCGCACCGCATCCCATCCCATCCCATGCCATCCCATGCCATCCCATCCCATCCCATCGCATGCCATCCCACCCCATCCCATCCCATCCCAAACAGTAAAAAATAATAAGAAATCAAAAGATAAAAGACATTAAAAATTAAAAATTAAAATAAAAAAATAAAAATTAGAAATAATACATACTAAAGAGGTAGGTAAAGGGGAAAAAAGGGGAAAAAAAGTTCCCCAGCAGGGACTCGAACACGGAAGCCCCGTGTAAGAGACGGATGTTCTAGCGATTAGGCCACTGCGCCGTTAAGGATATACACCATGGATTTACACGTACGTGATGTTAATCTGTACGCACCGCCATCTATTGATGAATAGAATTTTTATCAATTTTTAACTTTTTACTTTTTTTAAATTATTATTTTAGCCAGAACCACCTCCCAGATGTGCTGATTCTGAAAATATCTTTAGTTTTCCTCTAGGCTGCGGAGTTCTCTAGTTATGCGAGTACGGACTAATTCGGCTGAACAACTTTATATATATAGATTTTCCTCTAGGCTGCGGAGTTCTCTAGTTATGCGAGTACGGACTAATTCGGCTGAACAACGAAATACGAATGCGAATACGAATGCGGCTGTATGGGGCGCGCAGGTCGCGCAGAATGCATGTAATTGCCCGTTGCACAAGATTGGCGGTGCGCCAGCGCGCCTTTATCCGGCGCGCATTCACCGAGGCCCGGCTTACCTCATTAGGCAAGACAATGGCGCCGCGGGCACGCCGACCCGGGAAGGCCCGCGCGGCTAATCGTGCACTACTTCCATTCGTGTCCCGCGCGCTCCGCTGGCGGCGGCTGGGGATGCTGGGGATGCTGGGGATGCTGGGGATGGTGCCCCGCGTGGCTTCCTTGCTTCATGCGATAGTTATCGTCTGCTGAAGTAGTGGGGGGGGGGCGTACATGGCTCGCGGTTGATCGCACCGGCGGGTATCAGCCCGCGGGAAACCTGCTAGACAGCCAACGATCGGTGTATGCCGAACATCGCTACAGGGCTGGCAGCACGTATGGGTGCCTGGTACGCTGCAGCGGGGGGGGGGGAGGGATGTATCGATTGTTGCTGGAATGTGATGAGTATGGTTCTCTTTCAGAAAGTTGGTGTGTGGTGGTTTGCTGCCTATACGCCTAGATTTCTCTATCTTTCATCCTTCCTTCCCTATCGGTCTCTCTCTCTCTCTCTCTCTCTATTTCGATCTCTCCCACTCTCTTTCTTTCTTTCCTGTCTTTTTTTCTTTCATTCTATCTCTCTCTCTCTTCTCTCTCGCTCTCTAGCTACCACGCTCCCTGGCTTTCTTGCTCTCTCGGTAAGATAGCGAATGTTGCACGACGGAAAGCGCTTTAATTTCCCGCACCATCTGAGCGGCATCAATAACCATCTACTGATGAGTTTGTAAGGCGACCTTCTTAAGGTGGCAGATCATTCTTCAAAGCTTCGTGATAAATTGCTCGAGCTGAGATGAGTTTCGCGTGTAAGCATGTTCCAGGCATCGAACCAAACGAAGAAAAAACCCACCTTCCACTGGTTTCAATCATAAACCAAATCAGTTTGAAAGCAGAATGTCATATGTGTTCCTTCCGTCTAACCTAATTGCGTTAACCTAACACCGCAATTTTCGGAATGAGAGACTTGCTCGTGTGTGTGGGTGCGCGTGTGTGCGCGTGTGTGTGCATGAGTGCGCGCGTGTGCACGTGTGTGTGCATGAGTGCGCGCGTGTACACGTGTGTGTGAGTGCGCGTGGTTTCTACGTGGATACGTATGTATGCATGTGTGTATGTGTGTGTGTGCGCGTGAGTGAGTGCGCGTGTGTGTGAGTGCACGTGTGTGTGAGGGCGCGTGTGTGCATGTGCGTGTGAGTGCGCGTGTGTGCACGTGTGCGTGAGTTCGCGTGTGTGCACGTGTGTGTGAGTGCGCGTGGGTTCCTGTGTGCGTACGTGTGTATGCATGTGTTTGTTTGTGTGTGTGCGTGCGTGCGTGCTTGCGTGCGTGCGTATGTGCGTGCGTGTGTGTCAAGGCTGCGAATAGATTCAACTGAACGGCCGCTAGTCTCCCTCCGATCAGCTGCCTCGTGGACGTTCGTTCTCTTGATGAGTTTTTTTCCGAAACGGAAAACGTTAATATCGAGTTTACGATTCATAATTAAACTCATTTCGCGTAAGATTGTTCATTCTTTTGATCTTCGAAGAAGCGACGAAAGACTCTTTGATAATATAGAAAGTTATTTTTTTGGGACATTCAATTTCATTGCAGGTTTAGCTCAACTGAGAAACTGTGGTTATGCTGTTATCGCATCGTATTGGGAACGTGCCGCACGCAGGCATGTAAACGCTTCTATGAGATATAATCAGGAGTGAATAATAGGGAATCTCTACACACCTACGCCCACACACACACACACACACACACACACAC
>NW_014577087.1:152586-155633 GCF_000485595.1 Priapulus caudatus
ACACACACACACACACGCACGCTCGCGACGCACGCACGCACGCACACACACACACATATATATATATATACATATATATATATATATATATATTGTCTGATGAGAAGCTATGATGAACGTACGGTCTAATATATAACTATAATGTGATATATACTAACGCATCTCGTTCTCTGGCGTTAGTTTACATCGTCGCTAACATTAGATCGGATGGTGGGCCGCGACGGGGCGGTGATGTTTCGACGGCGTCCGCTCGATAATTTTGTATTAATAATGTGTTCAATAATGTGACAATCTTCAATTCAGTCGGACTGGCTGAGTCACAATACCTTTTAGCAGTCGAAGCTGATTCAGTGTATTTCGCCTGTGGCATCGACTGCTACACGTAGATGTATCCGCGGGCATGTATATATATATATATATATATATATTCTGATATATATATATGGCCACATGCTGCACGTATATATCTGGTCTGCGGTGCATAGTGAGCGTAAAGTCGGGATAAGTACATTAAGACCTAACCAGCGCCATCATTAGAATTTCAATATTCGATTTCTTAAACGTAATCTTGAGCAATAAAACGCGGGTTTTCGCCGTGACATCGCGCTAATTACACGCTGACTAACTCAGCAACGCACGCACACAACCGTAAGCATCGCACGCAGTCTCTCCTGGATCCACGCACGCAACGCGCATCTCAATTAGACGACAAAACTGCACGCGTAACTCTGTGTCGCGTCCAAAGCTCGGACTTTTGTTTGGCACTTACAGCGCACAGCGGCCGCCTTCCTGTAGAGTGTGCTGTAGAGACCACGTGCCATATTGCCTGCCATCGCGTAATTGTGTAACGTGACATGAGCCGCGACCGCACTCCGGGGGTGATCGCGCACCACCTTGCTTTTACAGATAATTACTCCTCATCAAATTCTTCTGCCTGCGCGATCGGCTGCGGACTAAGCCGAAGACCGGCGCGCTTTCATGTTCCCTGTATGTGGGCGCGCCCCTATACATGCAGTCATCCGAGCGTCGCTGTAACTCGCAAGGAGAAACTAATGATTCTTTCTCTGCTAGATAGATCGTGACACGACTTTCCTTTTGCGAAGTGGGGTCGCTGGTGATTTGTTAATCGTTGCTAGCATCGTCTGCTTACTATAGTTCAAGCGGCAGCAGCGTTGATCACGGGGTTGACAGAGCCACAAGTTCCTGCATTAAGAGTCCGGTACACACGCACACGCGCACACACGCGCACACGCGCACATACGCACCTCACGTACGCGAGCATATGCACGCACAGGCACACGCGCATGCACGCTCCCGCACACGCGCACATACGCACCTCACGTACGCGTGCATATGCACGCACAGACACACGCGCATGCACGCTCCCGCACACACGCACATACGCATCTCACGTCCGCGTCCGCATGCACGCGCAGACACACGCGCATGCACGCTCACGCCCACGCGCACACACGCAAGCGCGCGCACACACATCGCGTGTGATGATGCACTCCACGCCTAGTTATTTAGCGAAAAAACTGAATTGGTTGAAAACGAATCTGAACAAGATTTTAAAACAAAGATCGCTAAAGTCGTTGCGGAGTTCCTGTCTCCGCTCTGAATTTCATTTCGCTTAGGTCGTTACGCGCAAATGAGAAACTAATTTTATTATAAATTCCGGCTGTTTAATTAAAAATCGGTTAAATTGGGATAATGTGCGAGGATCGCGCCAATCTATGGAAATTATTATTAAAGAGACAAAACGTAAACGTCAATTAAAAGCCGAGAGGCGATGGCGGTGGTCCAGGTGGCGGCGGCGGTAGTACACGCGGCGGCGATCAAAAATATTAGCGATTAGCGAATTAGCGGAGATACGATTCCAATTGTTCTGAGAATTCTTGCTACTATTATTGCTTTGATAGAAGTGGCTGCCGATATTTGTTTTCAGAGATGTTGCTTCTGTTATTGTTGAAACAGGTTGCTTCTGTTATTGTTGAAACAGGTTGCTTCTGTTATTGTTGAGACGGGTTGATACTGTTATTGTTTTGAGAGTTGCTACTGTTATTTGTTTTGAAAGAGGTTGCTCTTCAATTGCTTACGCAACCAGCGACATTGCGGTGTCTTTAGTTGTTCGCTGCCAGTTTACTATCTTTGACTGCCATCTTAGCTCGTTCAGAACAAATGGCTTTCTCGATTCAACATGACCGCACTATTGTCCTGTGAGAATTCCTCGTTCATCCGTAGGCAGTGAATGGCGAGTGTGCTTGGTCGACCGTGGCTGACATTACACATACACACTATTTGCGTTTCTTATCTCTCGGTTAGATGAGATCGGGGCACCTTGCTCGATTCAACGTGCCCAGAATTAGGACTGATTCTGTCGAGCCATTAGGCGGACAAGAATCATTGCAGGTTGCGGCTATACTTAACCTAACGAGGTTGCTTAGTAAGTTATTGCTGCGGTGGAGCGTTATTCCCTATCGTTTCTCATGCAGCCTTGTCGGCCGATCACCGTATCGTGCCTAATTTGTTCATTTGTTCGTCTTTTCTTAGCGACGTTTTGTTGCTGGTAATGGCAGCGATAAGTCATAGTGTCTGTCACGAGGAGATTTTCCCATGAAGATAGGCAGGACACACAGTGGTGGAAGGGGTTTGTATAACGGTACCGTTTGTATAAGCACATAATTATGCTGTACACAATCGAATGTATGCGTGTACGCCCGCACGCCCGCACGCACGCACGCCCGCAAACACGACTGTACGTACGTACGTACGTAGCTTACATAAACACGTTATGAATGTCTAGGCGATCATAAAAGCTGTAATGTTTACCGTGTCTCACTCATAAAACGCGCAATACAGGTACGCACGCACGCGCACGCACGCATACACACACACACACACACACACACACACACACACACACACACACACACACACACACACACACACACACGACGTCGTCTCGCGCGACGACGACGTCGTAGTACTACACTCCACTACTACTACTATTACTTCTCTACTACGTTCGACCCGAACGTAAATTA
>NW_014577087.1:160810-169489 GCF_000485595.1 Priapulus caudatus
TGTGTGTGTGTGTGTGTGTGTGTGTGTGTGTGTGTGTGTGTGTGTGTGTGCGCGTCGTGTGTGTGTGTGTGTGTGTGTGTGTGTGTGTGTGTGTGTGTGTGTGTGTGTGTGTGTGTGTGTGTGTGTGTAGGCGTATGTGTGTGGGGGATTATCTGCTTACCCAGCCGCACGGGAACACAGAGCCCCGTACGCAACATATGTACGTACACCAATACCAATGTAGCTTAACAACGAGCAGTCTTGAGTGTACTAGACCGATGGCAGATGCAGCCTGAGGGAGCTATCAATTAGGATGGGCGTGGTGGGGCTGCTGATTTATTCCCAACTAACTGCTCATTATCTGGTACTCACTGGTTCCGCGTATATGAAAATCGTATAACTAGCGATACGATCTCTATATATGTTGCACGCGCGCGGCAGCTGCAGTGCCAGCGGGATGCGACTGCACGTTCACGTTGTATATGCGTCGCTGACGTCAGCGCCTGATGTAATTTGGTGGTTTCGAACCACGGCGGAATGAATTTCATTTCATCTCTGTCGCGCCACTAAGTGTGCATGGCTAACATGAAATGCAATTTGGCTATGAATTAGATATGGGCCTATATTGAGCGCGCATATGCATTGAAAATCACATGTTTAGCGGCGTATTACGCAAATATGATGTCGACGTTGCATTGGTCAATGCTCGCTGTTCGACAACAGCCTTTAAGTAACGACCAGCAATGGATGTATTTAGGAACTTCAAAATGCCTCACTCCAACATTGCTCAACGCGATGAAAAATGCATGCAAACAACGTCTCCCAGTTGCTAATACGTTAAATGTCGTATTGGCCATTCTAAGATAGTGCACTATACGAAGTGAAATTTTTATGCTACCCCATAAAACACAATAACGTAGTGACTGCATATCGACTTCACAATAGAACATCATAAATTTAGCAAACGCCGTGTTTGAATATACATATATATATATAAATTAATAAATATAAATATATATATATATATATATATATATTCATGCGTACATGCGCGCGTGCGTCTGTGTGTGCACGCGTGTGCATGCACGCTTGCATCCTTGGGTGTGCGTGCGAGCGTGCGAATCTTCCTGTTCTTGTGTGTGCTTACGTGCGTTATTATTCCCCTGATGAGTACGGAATCCAATTGCCGTTCCATCTCATCGCAGGGACAAGGAAAGTAAAGCAAAGACAATCCAATAACATGCCCTGCAAATAACACATTCGTTCGTGCCGGAGCACGAAGCCACCGGCTTTACGCATCTCCGCGAATAATGCCCCGAAACAGAGCGTATAATCCGGCGGTCTCTCTAACGCAGCCGTGACTCACGCCCGAACGTGTTATCCACTGGTCACTAACACTCGCATGACTCATATACCGCGCGCGCGCCTTCTCACCGGCCACGGCTAGCCTCACTAATCCCCGTAATTATCACAGCCTCCGCATCCTAATTGCTTCGAATGGTCAGCAACTCGCTAGATTGCTGATCGTTCTACATCTACTACGTGATGCTGACATGCAGTGTGCTGCTGCCACGCTAAATTGGCCACGTGCGACGCACTTAGTTGACTTCTGCGGTGTATCGCGGGGGGTAAATGGACGTTTAGGGCACGCGCCTGATTTGATTATTGGGAGTCTCGTGGTTATTGATCGGGCGAGCGACGGGTTTGCTGGCAACCTGTTGCGTGCCCGCGGGGTTATGATACGTATAGTGCGACCCGAATAGAGAAAGCTGCGCGTGAGAGTAGGATAGTGAGAATGAGAGACAAACAGACAGACATGGAGACAGACGGACAGACAGACAGACGGACAGGCAGGCAGCCAGGCAGCCAGGCAGACAGACAGACAGACAGACAGACAGACAGACAGGCAGACAGACAAACAGACAGACAAACAAGAGAGATCGAGTAGGGCACATGTGGACATGGGAAAGGTGGTGATCGATAAAAGGGACAAGCAGAGAGTGGATGAGGGAAAGAAGGAGAGGATGAATGAGAGAAAAGCTGGAAAGAGTGGGGAAAGAAATAAGAGGGGAGAGAGGTGGAGAAGGTGATAGAGCGAAAAGAGCGAGAGAGGTACAGAGGGAGAGCATAGATGAGAGAGCAAGGGGATAGTGAGCGGGAGAGAAAACGAAAGAAAGAGAAAGTAAAGCAGGCAGGGAGGGAAGGAGAGGGAGAGAGAGATGCAGATGCAGAGGCAATTCTAATGAGCGTCATGATTCAAATTCCATGCGAGAGCTACCTTCATCATCCTCCTGTTTTCTGAGATTGCACGTAATTGGTATCTACACCGCGTGTAAACTGTACAGTCGAGCGGAAAAAAACGGGAATTCTTGCTTGAACACTGCACACTTTAATACAATCACGCTGCATCCCCACCCACGCGCGCATGCTAGCCGACAAGTGTTCTCTAGCGAACATGTAGAGATGTTGCACCCGTGAGCTGACAGCTATGTAGATGTAGCGTTCCGACAGGCACTGATTGACTTGGTCAATGCGCCTTGTTCACCTTGTTAGAAATATTGCAGCACGCAAGCAGCTAGAGGGGAACGAGTATCGTTTTAGTTGGCGCGCGCGTACGCGTGTGCATGTGTGCGTGCATGCGTGCGTGTGTGCGTCTGTGCATGCGTGCGTGTGTGCGTCCGTGCGTGCGTGCGATCGCGTGCGTGCGTGCGGGTGTGAGTGAGTTTACACTAATGCGTTCTGTTGGGGTCACAGTACCTGTTGCACAGCGCGCGAGGATGCTGCGAGAATGAGCGAGCGGGATCGGATGGGATGCAGAGATGCAGAGCTGGTTATGTTGCGCCGCCACGCGCTGAGGCATGATTGCTAGCCATGCAGATGCGCGCATGCATTGTTCACGTGGCTTCACATGCACAGCCATATCGATTGCGGAGTTTTAGGAAAGAAACGCCTGGTTCATCAAGTACGAAGGGCGGCGTTCATCGGCATAGCAATTATTCCGCTATTCCATTTGCTTCTACTTCCTACTAGTGCATCCATTGTTGTGAATTGGCATATATATATATATATATATATATAACGTCATGTGATCGTAGTTGGAGAGTGGGAGGGAAGCTTGCCCGCCCTCGCGGAAATTTGCTTAATTACCAGATGAATTAAAGTGATTACGTCACCGTAAATAGTAAAAATAAAATAAAAATTTTCACTTTTACACAAAATATAAGTAATTCTGTTCACTCTTTATGGTTAAATTGCTGCCTTATACTTTTTATTTTACTATATTGTTCGATGTGAACATACACTCGTGACTCATACATAGCCCATAGCAAACAATTAATGTCAGGAACATAATATCAAATCGTCCAGGTTTTTTGAATTTTTAACTAGTTGAGAAACAATCTTATCAGGTAAGAATTTGACGATACGTTTAGTCCCGTTAGTTCTTACTTTTAATCTAAAAAAATGGCAACAAAATTTTTACAAATTTTACCATAGAAAATTCGTGACGCAGTCAATTTAAGGAAATGTGGTTCGTGGCGTAACATATATGCACGAGTCGGGATATAATTACCTATAGTTGAGTTTGCCATTTAAAATGTTTAAAGTGCGGGTTACACCTGCTATTAACAAAAACCATCTTCTGCGTTCAATTTCCTTCAAAGCGAAAACAATTTCAATAAGCGAGGGGTGGAGTCGTGTCGCGTACGCCCCTCCGCTCTACACGCAAGTACGTGCGCCTGGAAATATATAGGCAACCTACATGCTACATCGTGCTATTTAGACGTTGGGAATTGGCTTAATAAATTACGCCAGCCTTCGTGTAAGAATGGTTCGCTTCCGTTGCGTCGACGGAAAACTTGTACTAGCCCATTTCGACGACGGTTAATGGTTCCTTAATGGCCTCTCCTATGGTCTAGGCACTTCCTGTTCGGCGAACGTACGCGTCTGCGTCGCTACGGGGACGTTTAATCTGGAAATGCTGTCTGCGAACAACAGTCTATAGTACAGCTCTCAGCTCTACCTTATATAGACGCCACGGAGTGTGGGGACAACACATGCGTCACGATAAGGTTGCGGATTGTATTCGGATTAGGGTTAGTGTTAATGGTTAGAGTTAGCCTTGGGAGTCGAGTTGGAATTATTGTAAGGGTAAGGTTAGGGATAGCCTTAGCGTTTGGATTAATGTGCGGTTTAGAGTTAGAATTAGATTGAGTGAGTTATTCAGAGTTTATGATTGGGTTTAGAATGAGGGATTCAGTTAGCACTAAGATATATGCGAGATTACGTGACCAGAGTAAACCTAAATCCCCAACATAGTGGTAAATAATACATTGGCTTTTAGCTCAGTGGTATCATTACCATAGCAGGATATATAATCATACAAGGCGAGATTGAATAGATATCGTGTTACCATATAGTCGCGTGCAGTCGCGACCTCTCATAATGAGATGACCTTGGGCCGACAGGTCTGCATCTCTACGCCTCACACACCATCTACAGACCATGCAGAACGAACGAAGACTAATTCCCACTGCTGCCTAAATCTGGAACAAACTCGACAACAAGACAATCAACCTGCCGTCAAGTTCGTTCACACAATGAGTGGACGAGACCCTGAGCAGCTTCTAATCATCTTTACGCGTGAGGATGCGGAAGATGCTTGACGCATTGATCCTCGACATAAACAAACAAAAATGACCTGTCATATCGATACGTTAATACGCCGACGTCTCTTCATGGAGTGTCGCCCCGACCGCTTGGTCCTCGGCTTCTGACTCTTACTAAGCTGTGTTAGGCAACGCTCGCTATTTCCTGCCTCCCCATTAATATAATTGTAAAGTACTGATTGCGAATAATGGACACCGGCATTTATCTGACATGTCTATCTCTAATACGCCACTGCTCATATCGTAGACGGGCGCGCGGTTCGGCTGGGTTAGTTATCGGTCCGCTATACTCTGATATCGCGCACCGGGGCGTGTGTATAGGGTGACAGTCTAGGCGACGTTACGCATCAAGCTGCATGACGTGGACAATAATGAGATCGGGCAGATTGTCATGGCGGCAAAAATTACCCCCGAAATGGACACGCCGCAGCTGTGTGATTATAGTCGCCAGGCACCTACAGCCTACAGAAACACAGACTGTTCGTACGTATAGGGTGGGTTGGTAGCACCATATAGATATACACAAATGTAGGACGTCTAGCCGGAAGCGGTGCAAACCGTTTTCGATTTGCCATCATTACGCGCTTCGTGTCTGATGATTGTTGGCACACCAATCGCGGCCAGCCAGCGTGAGTCACGTCTAATTCATCTCTTGCCCACCTTATTACGAGACCGCCTCTCCGAGCCGCTGATTCATCGATGGAACTTATTGCGAGCCCTCCGATGTTCTATCTCGATCTGATACGTGGCGAACACAGACGCTGGTCTGCATGAATAGAGACACAGAAATAATATAGTAGTATAGTGTCTCTATATATTTCTATGGAATAGAGCGCGGCGCTCGTGCGGGAGCTATGGCTTCTTCCCCATCCAACACGGACATGTGCTCACCTGGTTTTCTTGCGGCTTCGTACATGCGTGCATTATTATGTGTTGTGTGTCCCGAACGAAGACATGAGCTTAATCGAGTGAACGGACAGTATATAATTAGGTTGCGCATCAGGCGTGCTTCTGTGCTTCCGGTGTGTCGGATTTGCTGAATCGTGGCGCGGATTCACCTTTGTTAAATCGCAACCCGGATTCACCTCTGTTTAATCGCTATCCGAATTTATCGTTAGAAAGTCGCGGCCTGGATTCGCATTTGTTTAATCGGAATCTGGATTTACCTTTGTCGAAACGCTGTGCAGATTTACATTTCTTGAAACGCGACCCGGATTCAGCTATGAGCGGGGGGGGCGAGATGCGTGGAAGGGGCGACGGGGGAGGGGGGCTAAGAGTAAGATTTGGGGTTTTTACCGACGTTTTTATACGTTCAGCCGCCTCGTCGCAGAGCGCGGGCGTGCCTAATCGAGGAGGAAGGCATTCGGCGAAAATACAATGAAAATGCTTTTAGCTTGCCCTCTCGTAGAGTTATTTGATTTGCCCGGGAATTATTCGTATCGGTAGTCAGTATGGCATGTATTAGCGCGCGCACGTATGGGGCGCGTATGCGCACGCGTGCGTGCGTGAGTGTGAGTGTCGCGTGGGTGTGTGGATGCAGTGTTCTTGCATCAGAGTTCACTTAATTCCCTTCCCGCGCGTAAACCACTCTGACGCTAGTAGCAGCTGCAGTGCATTCGCCTCGCCTCTCCTCTCATTTCTTGCTGCGCTGCCCTCTTCAACGCGTCTACTATAATGTCGTGTTACGCGGAAAGAAAGGCGGGCGGCGACTGCGGCTGAGTGTTCCTCGCAATCAGAAGGTGGAGAGGGACGTGCCAGCACCGCATATATACGACTGGCTGAGTGACGAGTGACTGAGTGCGAGTGTATTACAGTTACACGGGCGTGTGGGTGGGGGAAGGTTTTTTTTCACGGCGCGCGCTTTGTGTTTGCACAGCCATGCGCGGAGCCGCAGATGCGGAGCTTCGATTCCTGAAGCCTGCCTGGCCCTGCCGCTCACTTGCCGAAGAGTGCCTCGCAATGTACTCACGCGTGTCGTCGCCTTCGCCAAGACTTCTGCCAGCCACTAGTTACCCTGCGCACTCTCTTTTTCTCCCTTCTCTCGCTATGTCTGTCTGTCTCTCTGTTTGTTTGTTTGTTTGGTTGGTTGTTTGTTTGTTTGTTTGTTTGTCTGTGTGTGTTTGTCTGTGTGTGTGTGTGTCTGTCTGTCTGTCTGTCGGAGTGCATAGACATAGTTCGTTTTTGTAGTAGTATAGCTATATAGATATCGCTCTCTCTCTCTGTGCGTACCAATCTTTCTCTCTGCCTGCCCCCTTTTCCCTTCTCTCTTGCTCTCTTTCTCTGGCTCTCTCACTCTCTCTGTCTGTCTGGCAGTCTTTCTCTCTATGTAGCTATCTCTATCACTCTCGCTCTCTTCTTTTCACTCTCCCTCCACCCTGTTGCCCCTTGTGTGTGTCTCTCGACTCTTCCCCTCTCTCGCTTCGTGCCGAGGTGACGCAGTTACGATTCAATCCACGTTGCGGAAAGAAATCTGCGCTAATTTTGCAAATGCTTTTCGACTGCACCGCAGATATTATAAATGCGGTTAAGTGTTCGTGGAATATCGGATTTTTTTTATCGGGAAACCCAGCGGCAGCGGCGGTGATGACGATGACGACGGCTACCCTTGATCAAATTCTTCCACGTCGGCTGGCACGCTTTCCCCGAACACTATAGCCCGATCTAATAAACTGTTTTTAGCAAATATCGTATTTCGGGATACGCTGTCGCTCGGCTGAAACGCGAACGGGTATAACGGGAGAACGCGAGACCATCGCAGCAGCGTTGCTGCCCGTTATGATAATGCCGTCATCTCATAATGCGTCCGGCATTCAATAAGGCAGCGTGCATGGTGGCGGTGGTCGAGGACCGGCCTCTAAGAGGATTGCAGGGAATTTAGAACTCCATTTGCTATATCGTGCGTTAACCAATCCTCTGACTCGACTCCATCTCCCTTCCTACTAGAATCCCCCCCCTCCCTCCCTTCCTTCTCCCTTCCTCCCTTCTTCCTTCTTCCTTCTCCCTTCCCTTCCCTTCCTCCTTCTCCCTTCCCTCCCTTCTAGCTTAGGGTCACTAGCTCGTGCTCTAAGCTGCGCTCGCGTGCATACGCGTGCGTGTGTCCGTGCGCGCGTGTAGATGTGCCTGAATGCATGAAAGAAAGCATGCGTACGAGTGTATGTGTGCGTGCATGCGTGAGTGCGTGTGTGCGAGCATTTGTCTGTGTTTGTGCTTGGGTGCGTGCGTATGCCCGCCGTGAGCGCGCCGGCGGGCGGCGGGCGGCGGACGGCGGGCGGCGGGCGTGTGATGGCGGGGATGACGTGGAATAATGAGGGCGGCGAGAGAACGAGCTCGCGTTAAGATCGCCTGTGAAATGCTCTCTTCCGCGCTCGGCGCTTATTTCCAGCCTCACGCGGTATCAGCTCAGCGCCTCTGTATGTAGGCAAAGTCCGACAAAGCTGCCGAGCTTGCCCCGCGGGCTTACGTCGCGGCCTTTACTCTTGTTTAATTGCTTGTTGTACTATCGCATTTTGTCAGTGTTCGGGAGTGTTACTCTAGCTAAGTAGATTCGCGAGCCGGAACACTGAGGCGGTGTGGCCGAGCTTGTTTGTTGACAATTGTCAGCACAGCGTGGCGTAATCCGGGATCTGAGTTTCTCGCATCTTGTTTTGATGAACCGCCACGAGTCGATCAGGAGATTTCTGCTGCGCGCACGAATTCGCGGCAGGAAGTAAACGGGCTTAGCGACGTTGCGTAAGACGTTGTTAGCGATACATTAAAGGAAAGCCCTCCCCCCGCGGTTGGAATCTGCAACCGTTTAAGATTATTCAAAACGGTTATTTGTCTACCTGATTCGGAGCAAGTTAGTCTTGGATGTACAGCGAATGAAGCTGCGCGGGGGGTCGCGTTTCTTTGTGTTTCTAGGTCGTACGAGAAGGTTAGACACGCTGATGGTTTAGAAAGTTATGACGAGCTTAGCGAAAAGCAAACTGTCTGCATGGTACGTGTATCGTCTGCGATACGACCAAGGACTCATATAGGAGGCATATAACAGTAA
>NW_014577087.1:170390-172199 GCF_000485595.1 Priapulus caudatus
TCCGCGTACTTCTTCTTCTCTCCCTCCGTGCGTCTCGTTTACGTTCTTCTCTCTCTCGTCGCGCGTCTCTCTCTCTCTCTCTTCTTCTCTCTCCTGCTGTCTCTCTCCTCTCTCTCTCTCCTTCCTTTCTCTCCCCACTTCTCCCCCTCCTCTCTCTCTCTCGCTCTGTCTCTCTCTCTCGCGCGCGTAGGGTTGGCTGCATTCATTCAGCTTATAGAAGCGCCTCAATCGGTGAAAGCAAGCATTTGTCTCTCGTCCGGCACGCGTGCCGTAGTTAGCGGGATTTTGCACGGCGTTCAGCCGCGGCAGTCCGCCTTGCACTCAAAGCTGATGCTATTAGCACTTGTTTTTCGTGTCTCGTGTTCGCTTCCATCTAGCGTACAGTCGGCACTGAATGGCTGGCGGCCCACGTACACGGACAGGAGAGAGAGAAAGAGAGAGAGAGAGACATGGTAGGAACTGAGTGGCTGGTAACCCACGCACACGGACAGGAGAGAGAGAGACATGGGGGGAACTGAGTGACTGGTAACCCACGTACACGGAGAGGAGAGAGAGAGACATGGTAGGAACTGAGTGGCTGGCGACCCACGTACACGGACAGGAGAGACATGGGAGAAGATGCACAGGGCGAGCGGGGTGACGTCACGAGCCGCCGATGGTTGCGGGTGTTGATGATGATAGAACGCTTACAATTCATGTTCCTATAGCAAGGCTCGATGATGATAGTTGTAAGGCAGTAGAGCGATTATTATATGTTACCCGCTGATGATGGATGCAGCATACAACGTATAACATAAAACATACAACATCCACTGGCCCCGCATTATCGGGAAAGGTCGAGAATGACGGGAATGTCCCGCTTTACAACGTCCAACGTACAACACACAATATACAACATACAACGTGCAAAGCAACATAACAACATATAACGTCCAACGTACAACACACAATATACAATATACAACGTGTAAAACAACATAACAACATACAACGCTTAACGTAACTTAATTACGACATCTTATATTGAGCAGTCAATATGTAGCGTATAAGAAATTGCTGTAGCGCGAGATAGCAGTGTAGCAGGACCATATCCCCGGTATTTACTCATCTTCTTGTTGCTCTGCCATCTTTTAATCCGCCACCTGGATAATAAGGCGAGATTATACTTCGTAATTACGGTACTGACAAACGTAACCCTGTAAATTTGCAGGTTTACCTTCTTAATGCACTTCAGTTCATTAGTTAATAGTCACTCATGTTCCTTAAAGGATTATATTGATTCTATCTTGCATCCTACTCCGCAACATATGGCGCCACATTCTAATATCTCAACACTTCTCAGACGCGCTGTTGTCGGCGTTCTTTCACATACAGGTCTAGAAGTCGCCGACTTCAGCCCACCAAGCTTGGAGTATTCTCGATTGATTCTTGCAGCCTCACCATTACACGATGAATGCGCGTATATTATAGTCTATATTCCTACCACTGCGATTATACACGCGCGAACAGTTAATGCGAGCGGGCCGCGGATCGGCTAAGATGGATGCCTCACGCATTCATCTCACTTTGCCTGCTTTAAGTGAGCTGGAATAAAGACAGATTGAGGTGGGGCGCGGGAGCCTCGGCTCATACTAATGACGTCTGCGATTTCCGCGTTCGTCGGCGCGCGCCTTTGCTTTTCGATTTCGGTACGTGCATGGCGGTCAGGTTTGAGTCGGCGTGACTTAGCGCGCGCGCGCGTGTGTGTGTGTGTGTGTGTGTGTGTGTGTGTGTGTGTGTGTGTGTGTGTGAGTGTAGTGTGTGTGTGTG
>NW_014577087.1:173473-175929 GCF_000485595.1 Priapulus caudatus
ACTATATACTATATACTATATACTATATACTATATACTATATACTATATACTATATACTATATACTATATACTCAGATAATCCTGGTAACTAACAATACACTTTCAACAATACAGTGTGTAACTACTCGTTAACAATACACAGTGTATTGTTGAAAGCCCGTTAACAATACACAGTGTATTGTCAAATGCCGAAACTTACAACACACGGTGTGTTGTTAGTTAACAGGATTATCTGATATACTATATACTATATACTATATACCATATACTATTTCAAGACTGGACCACAAACCATGCGTTTGCTTTACTATATTTATAGGTACATCTATTTTATCAAGAGCTAATAATACTATTATTAGCTCTTGATTTTATCAGTAACGGTGACAGATATACGTGTAGGTTCATATATTGCTTCTTCATTCCCATCATTATTTACGCATAGAGGAAGCAGTGCTACACTAGGAAGGACTGGGGCCGCACTAGTAATAAATAAATCATGAGAGAGACTGTATTAATGGAGGAACCTGGTGGAGATTTTCCCCTCGAAACCTACGATTTTCGCGGTCGTTTTGTTTTTACGACGAATGATCTCGTCTGAGGCTGAATGCTTACGGATGACTTCAAGCAAGAAAAGTTTCGTCTAGCCATAAACAAACTTGACAAAAATCAAATGTTAGCGATCGAATCAATAGTCGTTCTCGAAAGTTTTTTGCGAGGCGTCTGCTAAGATGAGCTATTAATCAGCGCATGTGTAATGTTCATCCGCACGATAAAGCAATCAGGGAAAACACTAAACTGGCGGGCTGTGTTGCTTTGACTGTATTTGATTGCTGGCCCGTTCGATCGACTAGCTGTATTTGATGGACTGCTTTAGCTTCCCCGCATATCTCATAGACCCTGGCTCGTAGATTGTCCGCGTGTGAGAGTGTGCGCGTGCGTGCGCGTGCACGTGCGAGGGTGCGGGCGCGTGTGTGGGTATAGATGTGGCGCTTAAGTGCAGCAGGGCACAGGGTGCAGAAGCAAACACGCGTATGAGCGTGCGTTCATTCGTGCACGCGCGCCCGCGCGCGCGCGTGTGTGTGTTCAAGCTTCCCGTCTTCTCAGCTAACACATCTGAAATTCATGAGCTGTTATTTTATCAATAATTGTGTTACGCCTCTTCTCTGATGTCAGTGTAATTTACTATGCAAAAATCACTTCTTTTATATTTCTTATTTACTGCTTTCTATAAATAAACGCATTAAGAATTAATGATCCGCTCATTTTGTAATTAAAGATATTAGACCTATGGATATTAACATTTTAATAATTTAGTGTCGAAAATTGCTGCGGCTAAATTATGAATAAATTATTTAACCTTAAACGATCCGAGGTTACATTATTTCAATTTCGCGAGGGTCTTGCTGTCCGTTTCGGCGGGCGGCCTGAAGAAACGCGCCCGTCTCGGCACGGCCAGTAAACGATCTTCTGGTCAACGCGTGACGTCACTAGAAATTTTGCCCCCAAGTGATGACGTTGAAAGTGCTTGTGGCAAGGCCAATTTCCAGCTCTGATGAAAATGCTCGCGATGATAATTACTCGGATTGCGGCGCGAGGCTGCAGTCGCGTATTTGCTGCCAATTTGTCTCATTTGATTTACATGTTTTTACGGCTGCAGGTATTTGCTCTCCACTCTCTCGGGCAAGATGTAGTTACGCGCTCGGCCAGCAGCACCTACCCGCACGGAGAAAGCTAGTTACTTATGCTAATGCTATTGCTTATCGTCTGAATCAGCTGCGAATAAAGATGAAATAATCACGAGTAAAACTAATAACGGGTATTGCGCGCGGTGGCCCGCAATGAGGAGAAGTGTGTTTTTAACGGTGAGATGTCTGACGTCGGCAGGTAATTGGAAAGCGAGGCAAGTGGCTCTGTTAATTTCATCATCGGCTGCGCTTCGTAATCATCACGTGTCGCGTTAATTCGACATTCCTTCTCTCTCTCTCTTTTCATCACTTTCTCTCTCTTTCGCCCTTCTTTCTCTCTCTCACCTCCTCCGCCTTCTGTTGCTCTCACTCACGCTGTGGTGTGAGGTGTTGTGCTTAGTTACTTTCGCGTAGATATTCTTATCTTTTTTCCGGCGATATCTTGTTCTGTAACTTTCTTTCTTGCCTTTTCTCTTTCTCTCTGACCTCTCCCTATGTCTACGTGATCATCAAGAAATTCAGAACGCGCTGCCGATAAATGCTGTGCGCGCTCGTGCGCATGCGCGCGTTATATTTTCACCGAAGTTTACGCAATTACTCGTCTACGCGCCCAACAAATCTGTCATTAACTGCACGCGCGTAGCTGATGGGGTCGCTGCATCAACTTATCTTAACTCGTAATGCTTTGCATAACGTCATTACAAAACTCGCGTTCGAGAGAGAGAGAGAGAGAGAGAGAGAGAGAGAGAGAGAGAGAGAGAGAGAGAGAG
>NW_014577087.1:178833-180147 GCF_000485595.1 Priapulus caudatus
GTGTGTGTGTGTGTGTGTGTGTGTGTGTGTGTGTGTGTGTGTGTGTGTGTGTGTGTGTGTGTGTGTGTGTGTGTGTGTGTGTGTGTGTGTGTGTGTGTGTGTGTGTGTGTGTGTGTGTGCGCGCATATATATATATATAGGTAGATAGATAGATAGAGCGAGAGAGAAGAGGGCGATCTAGAAGAGAAAGAGGATAGACCGACATAGATAGGGAATGAGAGAGGGTGTAGGCAAGAAAGGACGTGGGGAGAGGGAACTGGGAGAGAAGGGGGTGAGGATATTTAAGAGAAAGAAGAGATGGGATGGTGAGATAAGCTAAGCGAGAAAGGTATAGGAGAGTTAGAAAATAGGGAAATAAAACTAAGGAAGGGCTGCGTACTCCATTATTCGGTATTCCTATTACCTACAGACTCATATGCTATGGGAAACGACTTGTCAAAGAAGCCCTGAGCTTGAATTGTCCAGCACCGGCCAACAAATGCATCCACTTGAACAAATCCCTCTAAGCAAGCGCCTGAACAAAAGCTACGGGCAAATTCCCATACGACGCGCGAGCTTGAATTTCTGATGGTACTTACGCTTCCAGTGCATTCCAGAACGCAATTAAATTTAATCTTTGCACAAATAACTGTCGTTCATTAGCGCATGGTTTTTCCTGCGAAGTGGTGTTATATGGACAGACTCCACCCGTGTGCACACGCCTACACTCCGCGCATACTCAAGAGCAATTAGACATGCAAATATGCATCGAACAAAGACTTTGCGTGTGCACGCGTGGCGATGGAACAACGAATCGCTTTCGGAATAAACGAGGCGCCATCGAAGTCGTAATTTTGCATTCATTTGCATATTTTGAATAGATACGAAATGGCTCATTCATCCTTCGCTAAATGGCTTGTTATCTCTTGGGCTTAATTAGTTCCCGGAGCAATTAAAAGCCCGCATCCCGACCGATCACCGATAGGAAAATCGTTGTCTACGATAATGATATACTAATAAGGAGCGTTATCTGACCGCAGTCCAGCGGCTGCATGCATGTAGAGCGCTAATCACTAACAGCTTCACCTGCTGCCACAGCTACACCGTATACACTGTCGGTGCATGCGTGCGATTTCTCACATACACTCTATATTATATACTGCATGCACTAGTAGCACTACTAGTATATACTACATACTATATACTAAATACTATATACTATATACTATATACTAAATACTATATACTATATACTATATACTATGTACTATATACTATGTACTATATACTATATACTATATACTATGTACTATATACTATAGACTATATACTATA
>NW_014577087.1:183393-185700 GCF_000485595.1 Priapulus caudatus
CTCTACTCTCTTCTCTCTCTCTCTCTCTCTCTCTCTCTCTCTCTCTCTCTCTCTCTCTCTCTCTACATCTTTCTCTTTCTCCCTCTCACGCTTTCTCTCTCTCCCTCTATCTCTCTCTCTCTCTTTCACCGCAAAACGCATGAGGTTGACCGCAGGATGTCACTGCGCATGCGCGTAGTGATTGCGCTAAAACAATAATGATCATTTAGTATTCTGTAGAAAGCTCTGTCGTTTGTCCGCGGATACGTGCGAACGCAGTCACGGGCGAAATCGATGTGAATTCCTGCTAATGATTAGCGCTCGATGCAAATCAGGAGACTGATGCAAATGAAGCTTATATTTCGCTTCGAGCATGGTCAGTTGTGTTACGGAAAGGGGGGTGTAGTCGACGTGCAGCGTCAGAACCTTACTTACTCTATCATCATATATTATATAGCCCACGATTCGAAGCGCGTGCGTCTGCCACGCTAAACTGTAGAGTTGAAAGGGATATAATTAAAGGGGATAAGAAATTTGTGCGGGTGCACGCGATCACTATCCGTTATGGGAGTGTATCTGGTATACAGAGGCCACTGATGTTCGATCGCATTGAATGTATTGACAAGATCGGATTCGCTATTCAGGTAGAAATCCTTCGGTGTAATCTCTGACAACGCGTGCACGCGATCAGTATACAATCGCGCATAGATCTAATGCCGGCAGGACGCAGGTAAGATTGTTTCCAACATCTTACTCCAGCGTAAAGCAGATATATGTATAGCTTGTTTTAGTTCGGATAATCGGAGATTCCATGGTTACTATCGTTATCCAGTGTTATCTATCGAGTACCAGATACTATCGTTATTCTTACGGTAAACCTGCGCGAGAAGAGAATCTTCGTGCGTTTTCCCCTCGAGTCAATAAGGTGGGAGGATCAAGAGTGAATAATAATAGATTATTATCATAAATCTAATGTTATTCACTCTTGGTGGGATTATAGGCGACGAGGTGTGATCGAGTCGTGCTCCTCGGAATTCCAACTGCGTCCTCTTACGTCTCCTCTACTTACGGAGTGTACGACCAACCTAAGAGAGATTTGCTACGGTGTGCCATCTCTTTATAGAAACTACGGGCGCAGGTGAGGGCGGAAACCCCGCAGTAGCGCGCGGACGACGCCACTGCCTGCACGGGCTTGAGTCTAGAGCAGACGAATCGTCGAGCAAGCGCTGGGTGGTAGAGTGGCAGGTGCTCTGCTGGCGTAGGACAGCAAATGCGTCCTTTATGCGGCTCAACACTAATATTGACCGATATTATACGGAGAGAACTCGTACAGTGCCGTTTCTAGTGGAAGTACAATGCGGCCCGCGCGCTCGGCACATCTGGTAGCGTATTTCAAACTAACTGTTGTCTTCGCGCGTATTCGGCTGCCTCTCTAGTCTAGCCTCTAGTCCGCCCGTTTGCTATTCGGTCAATAGAGCCGATTGAGCGCAGGTGTCGATTTTAATTTTTTATCGGTGGCTATTCTCGATAGCTATTAAATTAATGGGTCGCGATTGCTTGGACACACAGCTTTGTCATAGCGTTCTTTTGTTCCGTAGTCTCGTGCATTCAGATGGGCACGCCCCAATCATGAGTAATCGTACAATAACAGAAATATGATTCGTCTATATGCGTGTTCTATGGATGTGCCTTCTGGACTCTGTTTGCGGTGGATCAAAACGCTTCCACATGGCGCCCGCGTTTGCCTGGGTACTTTCGACAGTATATCGTATATTACAGACTCCTCCCCTCAACTTCTCGCTCGTCTTCCCCCTCTTCCTCCTGTACCACTTTGCTCTTCCTTTGAATAATTATCCCCCATATTACTCCTCTCTTCTCGTCGACTGTCCAGGCTTGCATTCTCGTCGTCCCTACCCTGCATCCGCATCCTATCTTTACTGTTCACATCCTGCATATTCAAATGCTTTCCATCGCCTCCCAGCATCAGGTGCAAAAGGAGCCACGAAGAAGTGGAAGTGGAGTAGGTCAGTGAAAAGGAAGGTCGATATAGACGTGTGTGAGGTTGGGAAAGTAGGGAACTGCAATAGAACGGTGGTGTGATGATGCGTAGTAGTAGTAGTAGTAGTAGTAGTAGTAGTAGTAGTAGTAGCAGTAGTAGTAGTAGTAGTAGTAGTAGTAGTAGTAGTAGTAGCAGTAGTAGTAGTAGTAGTAGTAGTAGTAGTAGTAGTGGTTGTAGTAGTAGTAGTAGTAGTAGTAGTAGTAGTAGTAGTAGTAGTAGTAGTAGTAGTAGTAGTAGTAGTAGTAGTAGTAGTAGTAGTAGTAGTAGTA
>NW_014577087.1:185786-190919 GCF_000485595.1 Priapulus caudatus
TGGTAGTGGTAGTGGTAGTGGTAGTGGTAGTGGTAGTGGTAGTGGTAGTGGTAGCGGTAGAAGTAGAACTATAGTTGTCGTGGTAGTGATAGTGGTAGTGGTGGTAGTAGTACTGCTCCGTTCTCTGTCCACGAAATGAGAAAGCGTGAGGGTAAGGAACACTCCAGAATATTGAGAAGAAATCACTCCAGATCGTGGGGCGAGGAATACTGCAGAGCGTGAGGGAAGGAACACTGCAGAGCGTGGGGGAAGTAACACCCCAGAGCGCGGGGAATGAACACTGCAGAGTGTAAGGGCAGACGCACTGCAAAGCGTAAGGGAAGGCATACTCCAGGGCGTTATGAAAGGAACACTGCAGAGCATGGGGGAAGGATCACTCCAGAGCGTGGGGAATCAACATTGCAGAGCGTAAGGGCAGACGCACTGCAGAGCGTGGAAGGGATACCTCCTCGCCGCATTGTCTCGTACATCAGCGGCGGCGGCGGTTGGGGGGGGGGTGCAGACGTCGGATACATCCTCGTCACGCGGGGATCGATGGCTTTCCTATTGTCATGTATATGGCGACAGTGTCGCGAGCCCCGCGTCAGCTGCGACGTCGCTACCGGCGGCGTGTGTGGGCTTATCTGGCGCTGTCACCGACACACTAATTACGCTTATCGGCCCGCGCGCACGCACGTCACCTGTGATTGCGGGCCGCCGCGAGTGCTTCTCATGCGGCCTGTGATTCTCCGAAATTCTCCAAAAAAAATTCGGTAGGAGCTGGCGAGCGGGATGTGGTGGGTGGGATGGTACCCTAGCGGGCAGAACGGCGATGATGTTGAGAGCAGTGAAAGTACACTGACGGATGGAGGGAAGAGCGCGCGCACGGGCAAATAGCTGGACGGACGGGTGAACGGCCGATGAGGGCGAGGAATCATACATTGAGCGCAGGATGCTGCGTGAACGAGTGGGTGGGAGAACTTGAATATGACAGACGCACGAATATCCACGCATCTTGACACACAAAAAACAGCAGGTAAATGAACATTCCGAAGATGTGAAGAATTTCTCGCAAATTTTCCACGAGTCTAACCTAACTGCCTTTGCGAAGTGTCTAGCGTGATATTAGCTGTTGATAAGTGATAAGTGTGATGACCTCTATAGCCATGCATTACACACAAACACACACGCGCGTGCATACACACACACACACACACACACACACACACACACACACACACACAAACAAACACACACGCGCGCGTGAGCATGCGTGCATACACGAACGCACGCGTATAAACACACACACACACACACACACACATACATACATACACACACAAACATACGCACGCACGCACGTACGCACAGCATGACAGCCCGTGTCCACCATGACCGCAGCATGACAGCATGTATCTACCATGACCGCAGCATGACAACATGTGTTCACCATGACCGCAGCATGACAACCCGTTTCCACCATAAACTCAACATGACAGACTGTGTCAACCATGACCGCAGCATGACAGCCCGGGTCCACCATGACCGCAGCATGACAGCATGAGTCTACCATGACCGCAGTATGACGGCCCGTGTCTACCATGACCTCAGCATGCCAGTCTGTGTCCACCATTGCTGCAGCATGACAGCATGTGTCCACCATGACCGCAGCATGACAGCATGTGTTCACCATGACCGCAGCATGACAGCCCGTGTTCACCATGACACAGCATGACGGTCTGTGTCCACCATGACCGCAGCACGGCAGTCTGTGTCCACCATGACCACAGCATGACAGCATGCGTCCACCATGACCGCAGCGTGACAACCCGTGTCTACAATGACCGCAGCATGACAGCATGAGTCCACCATGACCGCCCCATGACGGTCCGTGTCTGCCATGACCGCAGCATGACAGCCCGTGTCTGCCATGACCGCAGCATGACAGCATGTGTCTGCCATGACCGCAGCATGACAGCCCGTGTCTGCTATGACCGCAGCATGACAGCATGTGTCTGCCATGACCGCAGCATGACAACCCGTGTCTGCCATGACCGCAGCATGATAGTGTGTGTCCACCATGACCATAGCATGACATAATGCATCCACCATGACCTCAACATGACAGCTCATGTCCACCATGACCGCAGCATAACGGTCTGTGTCTACCATGACCGCAGCATGAAAGCCCGTGTCTGCTATGATCGCGGCATGACAGACTGTGTCAACCATGACCGCAGCATAACAGTCCGTGTCTATCATGACCGCAGCATGACAGCATGTGTCCACCATGACTGCAGCATAACAGCCCGTGTCCACCATGACCGCAGCATGACAGCCCGTATCCACCATGACCGCAGTATGACAGCCCCACTGATTTCCCAAGAGTCAAGGAGTCTTACGCAATCACCGAGCATTGTGTGCAATGTGCGGACCCTCTCAATCGAGCATGTGCCGCATTGTCCAGCCCGGATATTAATGTTTCAAGTGGCGCGCGCTGCCGTGTGTAGCCGGTTGTGGACTAGTACTGCCCAGGGGCCAGTACGTGTACACGCGAACGTGGGTTCGAGAGCAGGGAGTCTAGTGCTGAGCTTGTTGGCGGCTGCAATAGCAGAGGAACGCCGCTTCATTAAGCTGCGTATACGTCGTCGTGCTGGCGAAGACAATCAACCGACGGACGTCTTTTGATGTGCGAAAACAAAGACGAGCTAGGAGAACACGCGCGCGGCTTGCCAGTCGTGACCTTGCCGTGTCTATACGGGAGCCAGGAGAATCATAGGCCGCGCACGGAAGAGGAGTTCATTCTGCCCGTATTCCAGCTTTGATGTTATATTACTTGCTGTTCCTCGCTTTAGCTTCGTACAAACACTTAACACTCTGTAGGCGTGCATGCGTCTTTAACCCTTTCTCTTCACCGTAAAATGCGTTCGAAATTGCGGTGCGAGCGAATCCTTACGAAACCGAATAAATAACGACGACCGCGCTCCCCAGACTATATCCACCCGCCCTTCCGATCAGAGACTCGACCATGCAGAAACATTTACAACATCAACGACAGGCGACGCCGCTGTTGTGACCTTGACGACGCGCCCGCCTCCGTAATGACGGCGGCGCGGCGTCGTTGTGTGTACGGGTGACGACGTCGGCGGAGCTGGTCGTAAACGCGGGTTTTGCGAGCACTGCGCGCGCCGACGTCGTGCCGACGTGGTGCCAGCAGCATGCCGACGTGGTGCCAGCAGCATGCCGACGTGGTGCCAGCAGCGCTATAAACCAGCATCACGCCGTGTGCTGGCGAGCCGACGCTGTCAACGACAAGCGATAAATCCCCCAGTTTATGTTAAATGCTTATTGAAGAAAAATTACAAGGAAAAATGACAAGCACGCACAAAGCTATATATATATATATATATATATATATATATATATATATATATATATATATAGAGTAGTAGTAGTAGTGTGTCGTTCGTACGTACGTATTAGTTAGTTAAGTTAATAGTACTTACGTTACGTTCGTCTCGCGTACGTACGTACGTACGCGNCGAACAAGACGAGTAAATAACCCCCTACCGTTTATTAGTTAAGTTAAGTACTTACTTTAGTAAGAAAAAATTAAACGTAAAACGGAAAAGTAAGAACGACACGACACAAGACTATATATATATATATATATATATATATACGTATATATAGACATAGGCTAATGTGCGTTCTGCGATATTTGGTAATAATGAACTGTTTACTCGCTCGCATGTACTCGGCGCGATATTACATGAACGTTCCTATTGAGGGTGGCGAGTCGGTCTAGTGGGGCTTTCACTGCGAATTTTCGCCATAACGTGACCGAAATGGCGCGACGAAGAATGATGCTGGCTGCAGATAAACGCAGTCGTGAAGCAAGATATTTAACTTTCATCACCTAAGATCTTCTGCGCGAGAGAAATACGAGTGAGCAAGCTAGCCACTAAACTGAGGGTAATTTTAGCAATGAGAGCCCTAGTGCTCGTAACGATTTATTAAGGGCCATTAGCGCGTGCTAGTATTACTATCGCCTGTGCGGACGAAGATTTCCAAGTAATTACTAGCTGTCCGTAACGAAGATTAGGATAAAATACGGTATAAAGTTGCATATATATAAATAACACAGAATTGTAACATTTACTGCGGCATCACGCCTTGCTTCTTCGTCAGTGTGTGTAATGTTTGACGTAGCATGTTATTGCTATATATGTAGTGTATAGACACCTGCTGGTGAAGCCGTGAAAAGCTCAAGCTGTGCTCCGGTCGCTGCCGATTTGTGAGATTGAGTTTTTCTACTAGTTTACTCCTCCGCATTGAATGCAATTGTTCGGTTTATCCTCGATATACAGCGCGACGTTTCACACTGCAGCACCAGGGATATCAGGACCGTGTATATGAGAGAATATAGAACGCAGTGATCGCCTCCTCACCAGAGTTACACGAGCAGAAGCTACACGCCCCGCCAGCACTATACAGCACTATAGAGCACTATATACAGCAATACACAGCACTATATACAGCACTATATACAGCACTATATACAGCAATATATACATAGTGCTGTATATAGTGCTGTATATAGTGCTGTGTATAGTGATGTATATAGTGATGTATATAGTGCTGTATAGTGCTGTATATAGGGCAGTGTTGTATATAGTGCTGTATAGTGATGTATATAGTGCTGTTATAGTGCTGTATATATTGCTGTATGTAGTGCTGTATATAGTGCTGTATATAGTGCTGTATATAGTGATGTATATAGTGCTGTATATAGTGCTGTATATAGTGCTGTATATAGTGCTGTATATATTTACAGCACTATATACAGCACTATATACAGCACTATATACATCACTATACAGCACTATATACATCACTATACAGCACTATATACAGCAATACACAGCACTATATACATCACTATACAGCACTATATAGCACTATATACAGCACTATATACATCACTATACAGCACTATATACAGCAATACACAGCACTATATACATCACTATACAGCACTATATACAGCACTATATACAGCACTATATACATCACTATACAGCACTATATAGCACTATATACAGCACTATATACAGCACTATATACATCACTATACAGCACTATATAGCACTA
>NW_014577087.1:191832-192581 GCF_000485595.1 Priapulus caudatus
CACCCCACCTCTCACCCCTCACCCTACCTCTCACCCTTCACCCCACCTCTCACCCCACCTCTCACCCCTCACCCCACCTCTTACCCTTCACCCCACCTCGTTTCACTGTTCGCCCCACATCTCACCACTCGCCGCACCTCTCACCTCTCATCACACCTATCATCTCCCACCCCTTCTGTCACCTCTCATCACACCTATCATCTCCCACCCCTTCTGTCACCTCTCATCTCCAACCTCAACTCTCTTTCCCTACCAAACGAAAACCACGAACCGTAGTCTCGTTTCTGGTCTGCACGCATGTATCAGTGCGCGCGTCGATGATTTGGCGCGCATGCATAATTCATCCGCGCTCGTCGAAAAGCGCTCCCGGATTTATCGCCGTCTTGCTGAGGGCAAATCTACGCCGTCCGTCATTATTTGCATTAACTAACACTTCTCGTGCGGTTTCGTCCTAATTTTCGACGCGGCGTCGTATGGCTTGCTGTTCGGCCCCGCACGAACGCTGTTAACAGTGGGCGAGGTCCGGTGAAGTTCCTCCACGCTAACCTGCGCCGCGGTTTATCAATGTCCACCGCTTCGTTTGCGTTCACGGACGATTAATCCTCATTTGTTGATTATCCACAAGTAAAATCGTCGGTAGATCGGCTGGCAAATGTCGGACAGGAAACCCCATTATGAGAGGCCAGGCTCTCTCTCTCTCTCTCTCTCTCTCTCTCTCTCTCTCTCTCTCTCTCTCTCTCTCTCTCTCT
>NW_014577087.1:192591-198055 GCF_000485595.1 Priapulus caudatus
GTGTGTGTGTGTGTGTGTGTGTGTGTGTGTGTGTGTGTGTGTGTGTGTGTGTGTGTGTGTGTGTGTGTGTGTGTGTGTGTGTGCTGCGGCAATAGTAGCAGATTAGTGCGCGGCGCTAAAGGGTGCGTTAATTATTCAGCTTCCAGAACAGAGTTAGCCACTTGAAATAATTTGCGTGCTCACAAAGGGCTCCTGTCACGAAACGTTCTGACGCCGCTGTCATTATGGCAGGATCCTTAAAGTTTAGAGCTGCTAAAATCGCAGCATGATTTAATTACGGGCCATTTGTGCACGCCAGAGCGCCCGCCCAAAATCGAAGCCTGCCGCTCGTCGTTTCGTCGCATGAAAACTGTTAATTGCGCCACTGTGTGTCAGGCGGCGTAGGTGTGAATTCATTAAATATGCAGAGCCGCTCTCGCATCGGGCGCGCAATTTTTGTGATTGGATGACGTCAGTGATTTTTTTAAAGTGTACGTTGTTGGTAGCGAAGTTTGAATTCTGCGTGAATCTCGCGTGAAACCTGCATGTTTACTGCTGAAACCCTCCGTGTAGCCTTATAGAAACCTAGGATATCCACGTGAAAATTGCGCGAGTCCAGCGTGAAACTCGCGTGAAACCTATTAAATGGCTACATCGGTCCTCATATGACGCACGTGAATAATGCGTGAAACATGCGTGAAAGCTGCGTGTAAACTTAGTGAAGCGTGCGTGAAACATGCGTGAAACATGCGTGAAACTCGCGTGAAACATGCGTAAAGTCTGGATGAAGCCCGCGGGAAACCTGCGTGAACTCTGCGTGAAACATTCGTGACCCTTGCGTGACCCCTGCAAGAAACATGCGTGAACCCTGCGTGAAACATGCGTGAACCCTGCGAGAAACATGCGTGAACCCTGCGAGAAACATGCATGAACCCTGCGTGAAACATGCGTGAACCCTGCGTGAAACATTCGTGAACCCTGCGAGAAACATGCATGAACCCTGCGTGAAACATGCGTGAACCCTCCGTGAAACATGCGTGAACCCTGCGAGGGTTCACGCATGTTTCTCGCAGGGTTCACGCATGTTTCTCGCAGGGTTCACGCATGTTTCAGGCGTGAAACATGCGTGAACCCTGCGAGAAACATGCGTGAACCCTGCGAGAAACATGCGTGAACCCTGCGTGAAACATGCGTGAACCCTGCGTGAAACATGCATGAACCCTGTGTGAAACATGCGTGAACCCTGCGAGAAACATGCGTGAACCCTGCGTGAAACATGCGTGAACCCTGCGAGAAACATGCGTGAACCCTGCGTGAAACATGCGTGAACCCTGCGTGAAACATGCGTGAACTCTGCGAGAAACATGCGTGAACCCTGCGAGAAACATGCATGAAGCCCGCGTGAAACATGCGTGAACGTGTAAATTCGCACCTCTCCTACAGCAATGCGATCCTCGCACGTGAAATGGCGTCGGCTTTAATCAGACGGTCTCCGCTCTCACTGCCGGAAGCAGACTAGTGCAGCGACGTCCATCGCCGACGAGCAGCTCAGAATCATATTTCTCACGACGCCGCGATAGTCACGACCCCCTGACACACGTATTCTGCAGCGCAGAAACGAAGTGCCAACGATATTTATTTTTAAAGAACGAAGAGGGAATAAAATACAAGAAGGAAAGAGGGGCGAGCGAGCGAGAGAGGTAGGAAGAAATGATGAAAATGACAGAGAGATGGAAAATGGCAGAGAGAAAAGAAAGGATAGTGGGGGTAAGGAAACAAAGAACTGGAGAGAGAGAGAGAGAGAGACAGGGACAGATTAACGGATTCAACGGAGGCGAGCGAGAGAAGAGCGAGAAACGATATATACGATACACACACACACACACACACACACACACAAAAAATGTATTGTAACACATTATTCTTTGTGCTGAAGCTTTACAAGTGTCGTACAGAACGTTCTTTTTCTTATTTTCGGCGGATCACGTATTTTACAGCGGTACAAGAGGACGTCGGCGGGGACAGTTACGATAAGGTGGCTCTCTCATGGAGACTCATATAGATTATTCTAGTGCAAAACAAATCATTCCGCTTGCGTTCCAGCGTGTAAGGCAGTAAAATCTCATTAGCGGTAGCTATCCATGCAAACTCCGTGAAACATGGAATAGCTGCTGGATAATAGCGCAAAGAAACAGATGCCGTGTATGTGCCACCCGGGACGGATAGTGCTCCATAAAATTACTCTTGATTTGCATGAAAGAAGAGTTGTTTTCACCGGCGCCAGTGGAAATTTATTGGAACCAAGCAAGCTGATCATATTATGACATGATGTGTGCTCTACATAATAACCCTCTCTCCGATCTCTCTCTCAACCAATCTCTCTCTCTCGGCGCTATATATATATATATATAAATAGCCTATAAATAAATAAATATATATATATATATATATATATATATATATATATATATATTATATATAATAAACACATGATCGCACGTGCTTTTGCATTGTAACTGTAACTAAAAGAAATGTCTAATAGATTTAGCGGAAACAGATATTCTCCCCAAAACGTCAAAAATGTCATTACTAGACATCGCCGAGTATACTCAACATCGCCATATAACCGCGATGTCGTGCAGTATCAAGCATAATAAAAAAATCCTATTGCATAAAAATTGCATTGGCTGCCCCCACCCACCGCCCGCCCCCATAATTTTCCGAACAGAAACAAGTCAACATTCATTCGAAAAAGCTTATATTGATTCGGCATTTCATTGATTGTTGCAATAAGCGCAATAGTCTTATTAGCAATATTAGCGTCCTCCGGGACGGATACGCCAGCACGGGTTGAGCAGCAGCATAGCATAGGAGAAAGAAAAAAAAGAAAAAGAAGATAAATGATAGAGAAAAAGAAAACGAAGAAGAAGAAGAAATCGATGATGATGATGATGATGAGAAGAAGAAGAAAAAAAAGAGTAGCAGTAGCAACAGCAGCAGTAGCAGTGGCAGCAGTTGTAGCATCCGGAGATGACAGCCCCACACCGCCTGTCGACTCGATACAACCCCGATCGTGGCGACGACGTGGCGACGATGACGCGCAGCTCTGTGCGACTACAACACGTACCGACAGTGGACGTCGGTTCTGCACGTGCGACAAACGGAAATCGGATCGTCTGTCGCGCACCGTCAGCGCCGCCGCCGCGTGTTGCTGTGACACAGGTACGTGTCGGTGTTCGCGTGCATGACGGTGAAGCATGCACGCGGTGGCTGTCGCATGCGCGACCAAATGGACAGATAGACACACAGCGAGGTGAAGCTGTCGACAACGTCAAATGTGTAGACAGGCAGACAGATGTACACGCGTGCATCCGCACGCACGCTCATACGCACGCAAGCACACACGTACGAACGAACGCACGGAATGAACAAGCGAAGGTACGTATATTGCATGCGTGGCCACGCACACACGCCCACACGCACACGCGCCCCACACACATACACGTACGCGCACACACACCACACGTATCGACGTAACCGCATAATCCAATTCTTCCGCCATCGTTGTTTGCATGCGAAGCACGAGTGTCTGATACACAAAAGGTGTAAAAAAATATCCCAAACGAGGCGCATTCTATGAGCTCGTTAATTGTAGCCACAGCAGATGTTATCAGCCCTCTCTTGTTTGCAGCATCCAGAAGAGAATGCGATTGAAATAAAATAATCCGCCCTTACTTGTATTGGCTCACTTTCAGGCGTAAACACTTTTGTCGAGAACACCGGATCGAACAATTCGCGAGCATGCCTCTGAAGCAGTGGAGGGTAAAGTGGCGGCGGTTAGCAACGCTCCTCCTCGCCACGCACAGCAGGCGCTCATACCTCGTATGCACCCCCCCCCCACACCTCCGCACAAGGTAGACTAATTAGCATTTCAATCAGCTGTGGCGCGCTAAAACTCATTAGCGCTGCTGAACTCGGCTAATAAAGGCGTCGCAGACCGGCGGGGCTGCACACGACACTTGAATGAAGCCCTCTTAACAATGCCCCATGCATGCGTGCCTCTCGGCCACCCGCTACGCCCGTTAGCAGACGCACGTTCATCTGTCCACTGGTCGCTGCGTCGCAAGACACGTCACGTCACTCACTACCTGCCGCCACCCAGTCGTTAAAACATCTACGACGAGCTCAGCGTCATAGCGGTAATGAAGCGACGTAATATAAGAATCACTACGCACAGCGTTCTTTCCCGTGTTGCGAAAAAAAAAGAGCTAACAGCTCCCCGGCCCATCCCCACGAAACTATAACAATAGTATGTTGTTATAGTTCAGTGGCCACAAACCCCCAAAACCTCCACAGCTCGTTCGTAACACAGTGAGTTCACAATAAAACTCCGCTTGCGGGTTGTAGCACCGGTCCACCTGCACTGGACGCGGCTGACCAGTGGACACCGGCTGGCGAAGCACACGCACAGCAGACCGCGTGCCGCTCGTCACGACCTCGTTTCGAGATGCTGCCAACAGATGAAGCCATTCATAATTTTCCAGCAGGCACAACAGCGTCGTCAAGTTGCCTAGACGACGCGCGGACAAAGTAGACAAAGGCGATCGCGCGATGAACTCGCTACAATATTTAGGGCCGCGACATTCCGCACCGGCAGCCCATCATCGATCCGCCTCCTCTCACTCAATACACTGTGTGTGTGTGTGTGTGTGTGGTGTTCGTGTTGTGTTGTGTGTGTGTGTGTGTGTGTTGTTGTGTGTGTTGTTGTGTGTGTGTGTGTGTGTGACCCAACCTCACGTCATCCGTACAACAGTACGCAACAGAGCCCATGTTTAAATCCCTGCATTCATTGTCAGATAATATAACACTGAATGGTGTAGTTTGGTATCTTCCTCCGCCCGCTCTCTCTCCTCTCCATCTCGCTCCCGCTCCCCTCCCTCATCTCCCTCTCCTAATAGCGTTTTTGTCGCTCATCAGATCGCCATAAGTGAATCAGAAATGGCGTGCAAGAGAAGTGGAACTGTCGTTGCCGTTTTAAATAAACACTCGTTTATCCTGGAATCAATACAGTAGTGCTTAACGTTGAATCAGTGAAGAAGGACGATTACTTTTCGCTCGCGAAAACAAAGGCCCAGTGAGAAACCATTGTATAATGCAATGAATCGCATATAATAGGCCTATATATATATATTATAAGTATATTATATATATATATATATATATATATATTTGTGTGTGTTTGTTGTGTATGTGGTGTGTGGTGTGTGTGTGTGTGTGTGCGTGTGTGCTGCGTGTGTGTGTGTGTGTGGTATGTATGTGTGTGTGTAATGTGTTTAGGTGGTGATGTGGTGTGTGTGTGTGTGGGTGAGGTGTGTGTGTGTCGTGTGTGTGTGTGTGTGTGTGTGTGTGTGGGTGTGTGTGTGTGTGTGGGTGTGTGTGTGTAGGTGTGTGTGACCTGACCTGTGACGTTTGCTCTTCTCTGGCA
>NW_014577087.1:200565-217115 GCF_000485595.1 Priapulus caudatus
GCAGTAGCAACAGCAGCAGTAGCAGTGGCAGCAGTTGTAGCATTCCGGAGATGACAGCCCACAACCGCCTGTCGACTCGATACAACCCCGATCGTGCGACGACGTGGCGACGATGACGCAGCTCTGTGCGACTACAACACGTACCGACAGTGACGTCGGTTCTGCACGTGCGACAAACGGAAATCGGATCGTCTGCGCGCACCGTCAGCGCCGCCGCCGCTGTTGCTGTGACACAGGTACGTGTCGGTGTTCGCGTGCATGACGGTGAAGCATGCACGCGGTGGCTGTCGCATGGGCGACCAAATGGACAGATAGACACACAGACGTGGCAAGCTGTCGACAACTCAAATGTGTAGACAGGCAGACAGATGTACACGCGTGGCATGCACGCACGCTCATACGCCACGCAAGCACACACGTACGAACGAACGCACGAATGAACAAGCGAAGGTACGTATATGCATGCGTGGCCACGCACACACGCCCACACGCACACGCGCCCACACACATACACGTACGCGCACACACACCACACGTATCGACGTAACCGCATAATCCAATTCTTCCGCCATCGTTGTTTGCATGCGAAGCACGAGTGTCTGATAACACAAAAGGTGTAAAAAAATATCCCAAACGAGGCGCATTCTATGAGCTCGGAGAGTTGTCGCGGCTGGTGCTGTAAGCCACGGAAAGACGCACGTTTCCATAAACTGTGCGCGTCGTAGAGAGTTCGTAATGCTATGAGTAATAATTGTATATAATTTGGACGTGGGTAGATGTCGTAGAGGTTGTAATATTGGGTCTGTTTAGTAAGCAATTAGGTCGAGTTAAGTGCATGATGTTACGAGCGGCGTAAGAGGGGGGTTTTACAAGTAATTGGTGGCGATGTTTTCGTGATGCTTGTATGATCAATCCCCCTCAAACACAGACGCTGGCGCCCTAAGCACACGTACATCGTTTCTGACCATGCGTTATATATATAGCAGTGTGTGTATGTGTATGTGCGTGTGTCTGTGCGTGCGTGCGTGGGTGCGTGCGTGCGCGCGCGCGTGCGTGTGTGTTTCTGACAAATCTACTTAGAATTGGTGAAAAAGACTAAAGCGTATTAGGGTGTTTTAGAGAATAAAGGGAGGAAGGAATGTAAAATTTCTCGAACGACTTTCTTGGAGATCTTGTGGAAACGCACCGAAATTGCGTTAACCAGTTCTCACACGGTAACCGGTTCTCCCCATGTCTTATATATATATATATATATATATATATATATTTATACATATATGTGGGAAAGACGGCTGGACTGTTAACAATGCAGTAGTATATACTGCAAGCCGACATCTTGCGTGAGATGTGTAGCAGGTATTACGCGACGTCAGGCCGAAGGAAATTACCATGTGCGGAAATAAATCGTCGCAAATTGGGTTAACTCGGGTTTATCAGTCGACAGTTTTGTGGCTTTTCACAGATTTTTGTCGAAATATAGTATGACAAATTCTCTCGTTGTGGCTCGCAGAGCATCGATTTCGCGGAGTGTTCCTAATCAGATTGGGCGCGCTCGGATTGCCGAGGTTTCTTTGGCCGAGGAAAGTGAAGGGTTGATATACAGAAATCACGTCGAGTAAATGGTTACCGCGTTTTCCCCATAGATGGACGCGCGCCGTCTCCTATTCTTAAAGCCATTCGCCAAAACTGCTGCCGATTTCATAGCCAGCTCGACGGCTGCAATTCTAAATCGCGGCCAGTCAAATTTTTGAACCGCTCCGATTTCGCGGCGTGTCGTCGTAAATATTGGTTTTTATTTTACATGCGCGCCGTAAATATTGGTTTGGCCACCGCGGCGGGTGAGCGCATTGTGTCACCGCTGAATAGCGAATAATAACGATTTCGACTAAAAAGACCCATGCGAAGGAAAAATGCTGCGTTTATATACGGGCTCCGCGCGCGATTCGATGTCTCTCTTCGTCTGCGCACTTCTTCAGCAGATGCGAGCTGCTCCGTACGCTGTTTGGCGTCCGCGCGGCGCCGGCGCCGGCGACGATGACGATGGCCTCGTCCTCTTTCGTCTCCCCCTCTCCCGCATATCACGGTCTGCCTTTTACCCTCTTCGCGGCCAAGTGCTCTATTTAGTTACACTCTTGCTCCTATTTTTCTACACATTCTTGCTCCCTTCCTCTAGCGCTAGCTTCGCTCTTACTCACTCACTCACGTCGCTTCGCTCAGCTCCTCGACCTGCACTCACTCACCTCACCTCACGGTCCTAGCTACCCACTTCAGCATCACGTCACTCGAGGGTCACTCTTAAGCTATCACATCGAGGCTCAGTCCGACCGACTCACGTCCGCTCACTCACTCACTCACTGCACATCCGTCACTCCACTAGCTCAGCTCATTCGTTCTCTTTCCCTCCTCTCTCTCTGTCTCTCTCTCTCTCTCTGGCGACCCCACCTCGGCCTCCTCTCTCTCTCGAATCTTTCAAATATAACTCAGCTGAATCTGCTCGCCGCCGAGTAATGTTGCTTCATTTCTCTTCTTCTTCCAGCATTGTTTGTTGTCCACCTCTCGTCTCTTATTTCATCCCTCGTTTCTAATTCTCTTCTCTCTCTCTCCTGCTACTCTCTCGTTATCTCTTTTCTGAATCTACATACGCGGGCATCTTCTTCTCGTCACTACACCAACCGCACGACGGTCGTTGAGAGAGTATTAACGCCGCTGTTGTCAAACTCCAGCTAACCGACGTTCCGCGTCGCACGTAGCGGGCGCGCTATTTAGGGGCGGAGGCCTTTTGATCAGACGCTAGCATCCTAATGGCGACGTGATGTTGGGAGGGCGGGGGGGACGACGTGGTGGGGTGGTGGGCGGAGGTCGGGAGTACGCGTGAGTGACGGCCCGGCGTCGTAGAAACCCCTCCCCTGCCATGTGCAGGGGCAGATTTACGAACCCATTTAACCTTCCCATTTAGTGTCCGTATCGACTTAGCACCGTGCGCAGCGTACCCTGCGGTGTAACAAGTCGGCCAGTGTACGCTCGCCGGACACTGTCGGGTTGACCGGCGCGGGTCAGATTGTTCAGGCGACGAGAGCCGGCCGTTGTTGATAGCCGACGAAGTCCGCCAGGGGAGAAGAGGTGTTGACGTGAAATGAAAACATGGCGGAGGGGGTTAACCAACAACAGATTTTCGCCTCTGGCGAATATCGCTGCATGCTGCTGCTTGCTGCTGCTACTGCTGCTAACTTCCTGGACAGTGACACCGCTGTCCGCTAAAAAGACGTTTTACAACATAGATTTACAAAGATACCAACTCTTGCATATGAGACAAGCTCAGCCAAGCCCTAGACGCGTACAGAAGTCTATTTTAGAGACATGTGTAAACTTGTGGGCATAGTGATGTCCGGCTAGAGCGAGTGAGCCGTACCATTCGAAAATGGTGGCCAGTTCGTCGGGCAGCCCTGTCGGTAATCATAACGGGAAATTTCTTGTTGGTAGATGTCAAGTGACAGTGCGGCGCAAAAGCATGCTCATTGCTCAACGTCAGCAAGCGTGCTTTCCTCGCAGAGCCAGCCGTATGTGTCCTCGGCAGCGCAAACGTGGTTTAATGTTGCGGCGCCGATGTGATGTTTGTAAAGGCGTCTCTTTGAGGCACCCGGGCCGTGGGCGTGAAAATCCTTTCGAATGCTCGTGGCGGCAGGAAAGCGTAGAGCGACAGACCGACAAACAAGAGTTCAGTCGGCTAATTCGGGGCAACTGTGGCTTGCAGCAAAGATTCCGCTCTCGTTTTTTCTAAGAGCTCGCCTCATATCGCGCGCGCGCATCTCTCTCTCTCTCTAATCTTCTCTCTCTCTAGGCCCGTTTCTCTCGTATCTGCTCCTCTCTCTATCTATCTTCTATCTCTATCTGCTCTCGCTCTCACTCTGCTCTCGCTCTCTCTCCCTCTCTCTCTCTAGGCTCGTTCTCTCTATCTCCCACATACTCTCTGCTCTCCGCGACTCTATCTCTCTAACTCTTTTTGCATCTCCCTGCGCTCTCTTTCGACGGCGCTTTCGTCTCTCTCTCTCTCTCTGCTGTCAGGATGCGTTTCCCATGGTGACAGCAATTCCACATTGTTGCGATGGGCACGGCAGCGGAAGAATTACGAAGCCGTAGCCTAACTGTCAATCTTTCTAGGCGGGCTAGTCCGATGAAACCAAAATGGCATATTCACTGGCGCTCCGCTACACGCTTCATATTGTCATTTAGCAAAGTCTGTGGCTATTTTTCCTTAAAGTACAAGCATGTGATGTGTTTATTATTCATAATATATTCCATGTGTGCGGCCATTGTCTGTGCGGCGTAGTAATATGACGAACTAAAAGCATTGCGCACTCATGTAAGAATAACTACTCAGCGTTTAGCATTCGTCCGTAATACAGGGTGTTAGCTTGGTAGATCGTAAGCTGGCGGTCTGTTTTGGATGCTTTTGTGGGCGCGATATCTGCTTCCCGAATGATAAGTGCGGCCGTGTGTAGCACCTCAGTCAGATGCGCGCTCTCGCCGCCTTTTCTCTCGATATGATAGAAAGAGTATTCTACTGGACATCTCTTTCTCTCTTCCCCGCAAGATTTCACGGAAGGGAGAACGCCGCCGACGAGATCATACTGTCATCTTGTGTCGTCGTGTGTGTCGGCGTTGTAGCACAGCATGCACAGTCGGGTGTGTAGGAAGAGCGAGCCCAGCAGTTGTGGGTCGCGGGAGTATGCGCCCGCATATGCCACTAATGCATCTTTTACGAGCGTTTTGAGGATGAATCCGACGATTGGTCTGGGGGCCAGTGAAGATGGTCGGCCTAACTGCGTCTCTACTATAAGTAGCGGCCACATACGTTGTTGAAGGCTGCGTTAATCACGCGCGTAGCTGTCGTGAACAAAGGCATAGTGACAAGATGTAATGTTAACTCGTTGTCGCATATTATGTATTTGTGTAAGATGGCAGATGCGCTCCGGTTCGGTTGTACCTGCTCGTGCGAGAGAGTCTGAATATCATTTTCGCAGTCTTCAACGTAACATTTGTTCTAGCCACAGCGGGTGCCGCTTCAGTTGACGCAGTGAGCGCAGCGGTGGGGCGGCAGCTGTTTGCCGAAATGCGACCCCCAATATAGACATATAATACACGGAAAGCTGCTCATGGCAAAAATGATATTATTTAGTTTAGCTAGCGTTAACATTGGGTGCTCTAACTAGGCCTAATACTCCGCTTACTTGGCGTGTAGAGTAATTGATGTGGTGCACGTGTCGCGGATGGTGGTTGCCAGACTGAGCTGCCCTTGTGGTCGTTACACTTCAGCTCGATGTTGTGCTTTTCTAAGATAAGTGCCGTATACTGCGCGTGCTGCAACAGCGGCTTGCGCCGAACCCGTTTCCGATGTTGCTGCAGTCTGTTACAAGTTCTGCCATGCGAACCTAGTCACGCGTAGCTGGCGCAGCAGCTCCGGACGAGCGATGTCCGGTGGCAGCACGATTAGCAGAGACTGCGCGGTAGAACAATAGACGCACGGACTGAACGGAGTGCCGCGTACGCAATAGCTCCGTCGTCGGACGAGTGTCCGAGCGTGGTCAGTTCTGCCTGCAGTGTTGACCGTGTTTCGATCAAGCTGTGGAATATCGCGCGCGTACAGCTGATGGCGCGTATATCGTAGTAGGGCGGAGTATTATAGAGTGGCTCTCTCCGCTCTCGACCTGCGAGTGCTTAGAAACGGGAGCTTGCTATAGGTAGTAGTGGGTGATCATTAGCATCGGTCGATTCAGTCATTCGAGCATTACTGCGGCGCGGCTTGTTGCACTGAGCTGGCTTGCTGGTACTTGGTGATAAAACGTGAAGACAGATAATCGTGCTGGTTTTGTTATAGTGGATGATATCTTTGGTGCAGTGAGAAGATCGAGTTGTTTTGTGCTTTCTGGGACGCAGTATTTTGGCAGGTAGGAATTTCGTGGCGTGCGTGTGTGTTCACGCGTGTGTTCACATATAAATACACTGTGCATGTGAGGCGTGTCTTGTACTATGCATCCGTGTAGATCGCGGTAGGTAAGTCACTGACCGCAGGTCCGTAGGGGCGGACTTGATGCTGCTGGCCAGTGAAAACTCAAATCTTACCGCCGCACGAACGCCACGGGTGCACAAACTCACAGAAAGGTAATTTAGTCTCTATCACAGACAAACATTATCTTTCTGTAGGTTTGTGCCCAGTGGCGTGCGTGCGGTAAGATTATACGCTGCAGAGCAGCATTTCAACTGCATTTGCGTGGAACTATAAGGCGATAGAGAGTACATACACAAATATCAGGATTTATTATCGTGTTGTTATTGAAACGGTCCAAGTGCCTGCCTGTTACCTGAACTGTGATAGGGAAGCAGCATGTAACCATTTTTTCTATTATGGACTCTTGATGAAACGTTGCCGCTCCGATAATGGGTGTCCGGTCCACTCGGTTCACCTGCCAACTCGGTTCGCAGTTGACGCGAGTTGACGCGTCTGGAGATCGGTGAGCTCGTTCGCTGAGAGTGGGTTGACGCGTCTGGAGATCGGTGAGCTCGGTTCGCCGGCTAACTCGTGAGATGTTTCACACGCCCCAACTCTAATATCTCGCGAACGATTTGAGTTACATTTCGAAAATTCTGGAGACATATAAACACATGTCTTAGCTATGGTTTCTGTGAATTTTGAGTTTAGTGAAACACGAATAGTTTAATTAAGTTAACCAGAAATATACGTAGCGCGCGTATCGTCATAGGCTAATATACGCGCGGTATCGTCATAGGCTAATATCTCGCGAACGATTTTGAGTTAGCATTTCTAAAAATTCTCAGATACATATAAACTGTAAAACACATGTCTTAGCTATGGTTTCTGTGAATTTTGAGTATATCAATTGAAGCACGACTAACAGTAACAGTATATATATATAAAATTCTTCTGCATCGCTCCTACGATCGTAAGCACGCATCATGGGTCTGCCCTAAACCGACCAGGCTCTTCGACTGTTACACTCTCCAACGTAGTGTTAAGCGAGAAGGGAACTTGTGGCTAGGGTCTGCCCGTCAGACGTATCGCGCGTCATCATTAGCTGGCTGCCTATATGTGCTCCATGCCTCTAGTGTAAAAATTCGCCACAATGCCCTGCCGCAAAACCCGCCATCTCCGCGCTCATACGTCTTCCGCTCGCTTTCGCTGCTGCTGATCGATACGCCTGATCTACGAGAGGTAAGATATGATCGTGTATTTTCGTGGTGGGGTGGGGGCGAGCGGAGGCAGTGAAGGGAGGAGGAAGCGGGGAAGGGGAGGCAGTGAGGGGGAGGAGGAAGCGGGGAAGGGGAGGCAGTGAGGGGAGGAGGAAGCGGGGAAGGGGAGGCAGTGAGGGGAGGAGGAAGCGGGGAAGGGGAGGCAGTGAGGGAGAGGAGGGAGCGGGGAAGGGCAGGAAGCGGGGAAGGCGGAAGGCGGAGGCAGTAGAGGGGAGAGCGGAAGCGGGGAAGGGAGGCAGTAAGGGGGTGGAGAGAGAGGGAGCACGTGAAAAGGGGGGGAAAAGGAGGACGCGGGGAAGGGGAGGCAGTGAGGGGGAGGAGGAAGCGGGAAAGGGAGGAAGCGGGAATGGGTGGAGGCAGTGAGGGGAGGAGGCGGGGAAGGGGAGGCAGTTGAGGGGAGGAGGAAAGCGGGGAGGGGAGGCAGGTGAGGGGGAGGAGGAAGCGGGGAAGGGGAGGCGAGGGTGAGGGAGAAGGAAGCGGAGAAGGGGGAGGCAGTGAGGGGGGAGAGAGGAGCGGGAAGGAGGAGTGAGGGGGAAGAGGAGCGGGGAAGGGGAGGCAGTGAGGGTAGGAGAAGCGGGGGAAGGGAGGCAGTGAGGGGGAAGAAGGAACGGGGAACAGGGAGGCAGCGGGGAAGGGGAGGCAAGTACAATTGCTCGTAAATCGAGTTGGCGTCGTCGTGTCTTAATGCCGCCAGGTCGCATGAGGAAGGTAACCTGTACCTGAGGTTCAAATTGTACGGGGCAGCATGCGGGAAGATGGAGAGCGTGTGTTGCTGGGCAGGGGTACGGGGCAGCATGCGGGGAGATGGAGAGCAGTGTGGTATTCGTGGCAGGGTAGCGGGCAGCATGCGGGGAGATGGAGAGGACGTGTGTATGTGCAGGGGTCCGGGCTGCCCTGGCGGCCGGAAAGATGGAGAGCGTCGTGTAATGCAGAGTACAGGGCAGCAGATGCGGAGATGGACGACGCGTGGGTATACGTGCGAGGGGTACGGGCAAGCATGCGGAGGAAGATGGAGAGGCGTGTGTATGTACAGGTACGGGCACTTGCGGAGCGTATGTGAATAATAAAGTGAATGTGAATAACACGAAATGTATGTACTAAGAAACGATTCTATGTAGGTGTTTATGTATTACTCCATGGACGAAATAATTCCAACGTAAATGCCGTTTCAAATGCTCCTGCATTCTGCAACATACAATTTCCCGCACACCTACGCGCAGCGCGCGTGTGTGTGAGCGAGGCAGAGAATCTCCTTTTGCTCCTTCTGTTTCCGCGCTCGTGCTCGCCTCTCTGCCCCTTTCTCGCTCTTTCTTCTGCCCCCCTCTCTTCTCTCTCTCTCTCTGATGCTCTCTCTCTCTCTCTCTCTCGATCAGGTGGCTCGCATAGCGTGAACGAATCTGTCAAAGAGTTGATAGCGCCGGCGTCTAATGAGGACACATTCAGAGCACGCCACAGCTCGCAGCATCAGTCGAACTCACGGCGAGGCGTAATTAGAATGCGTCAGATTCGTCTCCGCCTCTCTCTCTCTCGCTCGCTCGCTCGCTCGCTCGCTCGTGTGCGCGCTTTCTCTCTTTCTCTCTTTCTCTACCCCGCTCTCTGCGGTGAAAAGGTCGCAACTGATCCGACGGAAAAGAATTTACTTTTAATTAAGCCAGTTTCCTCGATATAACCCTTATTTTTGCATAATTAATAGTCGCGCGTAGAACAGTAGGAGATTCTGTGACAAGCACGTTTATGTGCGTGTAGTCTCACCGAGCGAGAGAGAGAGATAGTGAGTGTGTGTGTGTGTGTGTCGCAATGCAAATTTATGCGGTTTCACGTGCTAAAATCAATACGCCGCTCCGGTGTGTTTAAGAGAGCACTACACAGAGCGGTTTTGTCATGCAAACGGAATTCAATTTGTATTAAACATGATTAAAAACGCGTATTCGACACAGCGAGATACTGTCGGGGAGCTCTATCGACTCGGTCCCGTCGGGCATTAGCAAGTTTCGGCATCGGATCGGCGATCGTAAACCCCGCCACGTGTGATTTAATGAGCGAAGCAGCAAGCTGTTCGCGAATCGCTTCCCCTGGACAAGCGAACCGTGTATCCGAGGCGAAACCGATCGCGCTGCCGCCACTTGACTGCGAAAATCGGGGCCATTGCCGTGTGCATAACATTCTAGGAAAGATACGGTGTATGCCCATACACACGCACACACACACGCACACACACGCACACGGCGTGGCGGTGTTGGCAGGTGTGTGTTGTCAGCGTCTTTACGCCCAATTTGGATTTTTCTGATGAAAGCGTCTTCGCACAAGCAAATTCATTAGAGGCGCGTGTGTAATTCAGGCACCTTTTAGACATTTTCGGCTCTAGAACGCTAGCGCTTCAAATTCTAATTCTAATAAGGGTTATTGCACGGATAATCGCAGATCATACAGGCAAATACAAACTACAAACTACAATAAAACAAGTTCCTGGACTAATAAAAACAAGAGAGAAACGATGTGTCTTATACTACTTGACATGACTGCATGACACATGGTACATAATTTAATTTTGTTAATTTAAATTCGAAACCACGCGCGTTTGTCTTTACGTGGCGCATGCATCGCATCCACTCAAGTAGTTACGACTACGTGTAAGCGAGGCGTTACAGGTATTTTGATAAGAAGCTTGTTGTGTCGCAGTCGCTGTGGGTTAGGAGGGTTACGAGGCGTAGTGTTGTTTACTATTAGCTTCCACTATACGCTATCGCTGTTGGTTAACTCTTCTCGTTGTATCTTGTATCTTGGGGTCCCTCTCTTGTATTTCACAAGGCACTGATTCTCTCTTTGGAATGTGCGGGGAATTTATTCTTATTCTTCTTCTTATTCCTATTCTTCCTAATTCCTAATATTCTTATTCCTTCTCGTTGCTGGCAAGAGATTGTTGTGGAATGTGATTATAGTTCCTGCATCGCCCACCAGGTGGAACTCTTGACGCACATGTCTGCATTGCGACCTCGCGTGGGCAAATGGTAATCTCTGCTAATCCCAAGATAACTGTAGACTGGTTTTCCGTATCTCCTATTGTTTACTTTGTAAAACAAGACAGCTCGTTACCAGTAGAAACCCCCTATTCGACTCTGTCAAAAATCACAGAATTCATTCCCTAGTGGACAGTAGATGTAAAGAAATTCAAAATTCGTCGAAATTTAGAGAAAACGTCTGATTTACGGGAGCAAATCTTGATTGTGATGACAATTGTGGCCAACTTAGCTGCTAAAGATGTTTTTGCAGCGTTGCGTTGTCACTACTCTGTGTGGCTGAGGACTGATTACTCGGTATCGCCAAGAGTTATTATCGACTCTTGGTATCACCGATAAACCACGCAGTGACGTGCTGAGAAAACACATTAGCGTATTGTGTGCCCGGCTTCCGGTCCCGCTACTGTCTTCCACTACTCGCAGACAAAACACGATACAAGATACACCTCGGTGACGTTTTCAGCCAGCGCTGTTGTCGTGGCCGTCATCTCTTTCTTCGCCGACCCCGTGTGGTCTCGCGATGCTCTGTGTCCTGTATTTTTGTTTCCCACCACCCGTAGGGGGGACACGTTTGTGTTCGCCCGCTACCCCAAACACGCGTGTTTTTCCGTCGATCTCCTCGCCTGTCATTCCTTCTTGCTATCCTTTCTTACCACCCCGTGTGCGGCGACTGTGTGTTCCTTTGTATTTGCTCCCCCCCTCCCCAGAACCCGCGCTGACTGACGGCAGGCAATCTGTCACCCATATGTACACATGCCTACGTGCTCTGGTGGACGAATGACCGCGGACAAATGGCTGGGGCGCTGGCGACTGCATCAGCCGCGGACAATCCCCGCCTGATTGAATTGCTCCGTGACAGATTATCCGCTGTATTACAGGGCAAATGACTTAAGCAAACGCTGCGTTTTGGAGACCTCATCTGTTATTCGTTCCGTCGCGCGGTACAAACGTGGTTAGTGTAGTTATTCGGCGCGGGCGCGAACAAAGAACCACCCCCCGAAACAGCCGACGAATGTTCCCCCCTTCCCAATTACATCCGGGGACTAATCATCCGACGGACATTATATGTGATCGTCGCGCCATTATGTCGTCGTCGCGACGGGTTTTCGGTCGCCCCCGAAATCGCGTTAGGTCGTTAGCGCTGCATGACACCTGATTATGAATTCGATTTGGCGAGTCAATAGAGAGTGCGACTACGGTTGCGTGTGTGTACGTATATGCGCTCTCACGTACGGACATTGCGGGTGATGGAGAGAGAGACGTCGCCGTGTGTCTAGCTGGCTGGTGAGACGCGTTAACGACGAGGTGTGATATTCCGTTTAGAACGTGATCGAAACTTCGATGGAGCCGCCGCCGCAAAGTTTAATAACACGTCGGTTGTAACATTTATCTTCTGAGCACGTGAGCACGTCTGCCGTGTGCGTCTGCGTTTGCATGCGCGTGTATGCGTATACGTTCACTATTTAGGGTCAGTTCTGCAGTTGATCGTGAGAAATGACCGGGATATTAATTTATTTCAGAGTGTGCATAAATACGCGGTCACAGACAGCGGGCCACGTACGCACGCACGTAGCCAGCAGCGTGTAACTGCAGATCCCTAGCGTGATCACACGTCAGCATCCCTACTATTACTCAAAGGTAAGTCAACTAAACGCGACAGACACCTGTTTGTTTCTACACGGCCTTGTTTGTGTCTGTCAGAAGCAATTCTTACGGAGTGTCGACGATGAATATTTATCACCATCTTCCCCGGGCGCGCATCTATTTGAATAGATAATTACGAAGAGTAAGGAGAACGCGCTTACGAAGTGAGAGAGACATTTCTCGAGCGCAGTGAGCAGCCGCGACAGATGTAAGTTCCAGTATAAGTTCAGCTGCACCAGTGTAAGTTCTACCGTTTGGGTAACTTCCGTTAGTGCTAGATGCTAGAGTTAGCAGTAGCGGCAAAGTTTGCAGAAAACCGCAGCAGACGTTGCTAGTGCTATCACCGTTTGGCGTGTGTCGTGCAGCGCGTACATCGGCCATGTGTCATCCGCTTCGCATTACGCGACAAATCATGTAAACTATTCCGACTAACTAAACCGTAATCTACTCGGACTAACCGTCGCTGTGCGCCGGATTAGATGCGAACGAGAGAAAGTTTTGTCGTCGTGCCGTAAATCCAGACGTCGGTTTCAGGTGGGCAGCGGCTCCGTATGCACAGCATCGCGATGTGAGTTGAATCGCGAAAAGCTCGACTGACGATTTCGCGAGAAAACCGCTACTGCTGTGTCGAGACTTTTGCATTGACTGCTCCCGGATTTGTTTCGTGAAACTCTCAGGTCGAAGCTGGTTCCTGATAAACACCTGCGATTGCCACAGCGATGTTTATATATATATATATATATATATATGCTTCGCAGACCTACAATGGACGTTTAATTCGAGTTTGCGAGGTGCACTTCGCCATTAGGCTAGCTGCTTACAAAACGACAAAGGCCTTCAGCGCTCTATAAGTAGATAGACATGTAGCCGGCTGCGCTGCGAAATAAAATCTAATGGCGACCGTAAATGTGTCGCCGTAGCTGTTTAGGGCCGTGTAGGCGTCGTCGGTCGCGTGAGCCATGCATTGTCGCGAAACCATTGTCGCGAAATTCAGATTTCAAGCGGAGAATTGAGTTTCTGGCACAATAAACAGCGCCTGTGTATATATACGCGGCATTCTGTTTAGTGTGGGTGGCGTAGATCACGGGTTACCTGAGAAAACCCCACAGCTAAGAGCCGTTTGTGTGTGTATGTGTGTGTGTGTGTGTGTGTGTGTGTGTGTGTGTGTGCGTGCGTGCGTGCGTGTGTGTGTGCATGTGGGCATGTGTGTGTGCGCGCGTGTATGCTGAGATAGGGTGGGGCAGCAACTATGAGCCTATTCATATAGGGATTCGGGATTACTTCAGGCAAGAGTCACGGCAACATTAACAGTAACTTGTAATTCAGTGGGCGCGACGCCAACAGTCCTTTGCCCTGTTAATATTTACACGGCGGACGGCTTTAGTAAGATCTAGGTATATGAACTTTTGGCATCGCTTGAAAATGACTCAAACCGCATCGAATGTATACGTAAATATTCAAGTAACAGGTTGCCGCTCTGTATAACTGCCCACTCATGCAGGTCTGCACTGTGTATAACTGGCTCTAGATTGCACATGTGGCGGCCACGCATGCCGGGGTTGTGTCTAGGGGTGGCCCGCCTTTGCCTACCATTACTCGGAAATGAGATTTTACGGTCACTCGTGGGTGGGAAGCTTTATAAATCAGTTGGACAAACAACAGCACAAGCGTCGGGGCAGGCGGCAGTAGGAGCCGGTCGGGCGGCTCGCACCGTGGTGCTATGTGCGGACGGACCCCCTGCCGTCTGCGCCCAGCCACACCGCCGAGCCCCAGCGAGTGACCCGGACGGACGCAGCGAGCTATAAAAGCGTAATGAGTTGCCGCGCGGTGGTGCGGACAAGGAAATTGCGCATGCTAGCCGCGAGGCGGCGCGGCCCCACCTTGCCGCATTTCTGATTAGACCCAACATGGAAATCGCGTTGTCCGAGCGCGCCGTGAATTGCTAAGTTATATGGTTTGTGATTGCTTTCAGCTGAAACTCCATTCACGCGCGAAATCACGACTATTCACGTGGCTGATGGCAGCCGTAAAAAATGATGATGAATTGGAGAAAATTGTGTGGCGCATTTAACATGTTTAATGTTCCCTTTCCCAACAAACCTAATGCGGTTCTTTCGATTTGAAAAGAATATATGCTGGCTGTCGTGATAGCACGCGAATTCCAAGGGTGTTGATTATTCTGGCATGTTTTATGCTTCGTGTTTCGACGTAATTTCAGTTTTGCATCGCATGCGCGCGCGCCTAGAGCTAATGACGCACACGCAGACGCGAGATGTAAATACCGCTTCGTCAACTTTTCTATTCACTTACGTTCATGCGCCACGGTCCCACACGCGAGATATATTTGAGCCGTAGTTGCGTCAGACATATCAGATAGTGAGTGTCACATCTCATTTTGCCCGTCTTCGGATTCGCTTGCGCAAGTTGCATGCGGTAAGGTAAACACAATTGCAACAATTTCGTCTACAGCTCCGTCTATATGCAGCAGGCGACAGCCACACGTGAAAGAATTCATAATATATCGCCACACGTGAAATAATTGTAGCATTATATAATAATAACATAGTATAATATAGTAGTGTTCAGTATATTTTATAGTGGTCGGTATCGCGCAGTAGCAAGGAAACTAGATGTACAAAATCTGGCCATCGAAGGTTTATAGCCAACCTCTTTAGGATTTATTCTATTCTTCTGAGGTATCCTTTGTAAGAGAAACATCGGTAAAGTACAGTTCGCGTGTCAGCGCGCACCGATTTATCAATCGTTGCATTGTTTCTAGGAAATTGCCATCATTTTCCGTTGCTGTCATGCCGCTCCTGCTCCAGCGATCTCCCCCTGTCTCGCTGTCTCCTTCTCTCTTTTTTTTTCTTTCTGGTTCACTCTCACTCTATCTCTCTCCCTCTCATTGCTTCTCGCTCGCCTTCCTCTCCCCTCACTCCGACATACACGCACAGACGATGCTGATAAAGTTAGAGTTAACCGATTCTGACGAAAATTCGATGTTTCCAGCGATTGTGCACGCCCTGCGTGTTCTGCACGCCATTTCTCGCGGGATTTCGTGAGATTTATCCTATACATTCGTTGCAGACGGGCTGACGGACGCAACTCAATATCGCTTTTGGTCTATTAGGAGCGTCTCTCGCTCGGGAATTCAGATATACTGTTTTTCTCAGTTGCACGTCACGTAACGCCGAACACGAGTGAGACGGAGTGAGACGGAGCGAGAGCTAGCGAGTTAGCCGCGGTCTATATAGTAGTCGCGAATCGATGTCACGGCAAAGTAAACTGCCGCCATTTATCTCAACGGCTCTTCTCCCAGCGAGAATCACATACTGTGAACATTTACGAGCGCGAGCTGCTTGATTGCGCTATATTCCCCGAGAGTCGGCAGAGGCGGCGGCAATGCGACCGCCACGTTATTCTCCTACCGCCATCGTCAGTGTGAGTAACTTTTTATACTTGTTGTGCGTGCACAGCGGCGTGCGTGCGGTGTACTTGTGTGTTGTAGCGGAGCATACGACATTGCAGGAAATTTTCGGCAATAATAGGCAAATGAGAATAAAGAATAACATTGAGACTTTGGTAGTAACTACATTTCGTGTTTATTTACCATAATTTTTTTATTGAGACGTTTCAAGTGCCTGTGCGCAGTAGCGGCTGCGAAGTCTCTGGTAACCGCCTCATATGTGAGCGCGGTCGTGCGAGCGTGGCCCGGTGCGCTGGCACGGCTGGCTTGCCCCCTCCCCTCCTACACGCACTGTCGATGCGCGATATCACACAAAGAAATGAGTTTTTCTTTCTTTTTTGACGCGTTGCGAGAAATATAAACGTCTTTTTTAACCAGCGATGTATTCGGGGAGTTTTTCGGGTCGTATTTGTGTTGTCAAGAAATATCAAGCTAGCCGCGGTTTATTGAGCCGTACAGTGACGGCGTTATTGTGCGGTGTACGCCGAAAAAACATGTTTTGACAACACGTATTGGGTTCTGCGAAATAATATTCATTGTGAGATTATTTATTGAATTTTTTTGGGAATAAATCGCGGAGCCAGATATACGATGAGCTTCCATCGACCATCTGGCAATATTGCATGCGTGCATGTGCATATTGCCCGTCCCTTTTATGGTCGCTGCTGCTGCTGCGTTCTGATAGGGTTCAAATACAGTTCTGAAATACTAGGAAGCCCTACTGAAATTTCACTGGAGACGAGGAAGGGGAGCGAGAGAGCGCATATTGCAGCGGTACATATATGATTCGTGTGTGCGTGGTGAGTGATGGGGGGATGCAAAGCGTTGCTTTTACTCTAAATAAAGGTTCCTCCGTCGATTTCATAAACCGAGTTTTTTTGCGTGTGGATAGGGAAATGTAGTTTTGACTGCAACATGCATGCCTTGCAACACGCAGCAAACATTCCAAACGCCCGATGCTTCGCTGCGTAGCCGTGCTGTGCGCGCAAGTTTGTAGGGAATCGTATTGCATCTCGATCGTCATCTTCCATTTTTTCTTCCTACACGTTCTCCATCCCCGCCGAGCTGACTAGCTGATGAACATCAGGGCGCGTGTGTGTGTGTGTGTGTGTGTGTGTGTGTGTGTGTGTGTGTGTGTGTGTGTGTGTGTGTGTGTG
>NW_014577087.1:217125-228729 GCF_000485595.1 Priapulus caudatus
GTGTGTGTGTGTGTGTGTGTGTGTGTGTGTGTGTGTGTGTGTGTGTGTATGTGTGCGTGTATGTGTGCGTGCGTGCGTGCGTGCGCGTGTGTGCGTGCGTACGTGCCTGTGTGCGTGTGTGTGTGTGGCGGGGAGGGGGGGGGGTCGTGACGAGAAGTCCTCGTGCTTTCTATCTAATCCGTTGCTGCCCTTCACCGAATTGTTCGCGGCGTACAAATAGCCCCGGCGCCCAATCAAGCAATCATGCCGCTCTCCCCCTTGCGTGGGCTCTTTGTGCGCGCGCACATTTGTAGCGAGTTTATAACACGTAGTCATGCGCCGGACGTCGTACTTGTGTGCGCTCCTTCTCGCCCTCTTTCCCTCCATTAACGCCGCCGTCGCTGTATGCTGGAAGTATGCGGCAGGAGACGATGATGTGATTATCTACTTTCGCCTTTGAGATTCATTCGTCTGTGCAGCAGCGTTGAACGCACGCGGGCCGGCGCCTTTCAGGGGCGCGCGGATGTGTTGTGGGAAACACGTCTTCGGCTAACACATGTTGCTGACAGAATCTCGAACAATGCGCACGTTTTCAATGGGGGTGAAACAACTGGGAAGCGGTTTGTCCGTACGTAGTTCGCAGCGGGGAGAAAGAAGGTGGGGCAACAATGACGATTGTCTTGGTGCGGTAGCGTGTTGGATGTCTGATCGCTGTGAGCGGTCCTCGTCTCTCCGCGGGGGATGGAGGAGGAGAAGGTGTAGGGGACACGGAGCGATGTGTGTGCGTTTGTTACACTGAATCACACACCAAGCAGCCCATAGTGCTTATTACCGCCGCCATTGCTTAACCGTTCGTGGAACTAGATTTAAAGTATTTATGTAAATACAACACCACACATCCGGTTAGCGTCGTCTGTTATGTGTCTAGCTCTCAATTTCTGCGTCTAGCGCGGTGGTTGTGTCGGCCTATAAGATTCCCTTCGAATCCCCAGTGGGTAAGGACGAGTATGGCGGTGTGGTGTGAGTGTGCCTTTGCGTATAGTATGCGTGTGTGCGCGCGCCCCCGGCGTGTGTGTGTTCGCGCGCGTGTGTGTGTGTCTAAGGTTGGGGTATGGCATAACTACCCTGTTTCACTATATATATATATTCAAGCGTAAGACTCTCTCTCCCATATTCATGGTGACGCTTGACTACACGGAAAATCTATCTATAGACATCGACAAGATTGGTGTCAGGCGATTTAGCTTCACTCAGTGGTATTAAATGATTTGAACGGCTGTCTGTCGCTATTTACTCTTACTTTCATTAATTGTTCGGGCCATGCCGATACATTACAAGACCAAAGACCGAGTTATTAACTTGAACAAATGCGCCCACCTGGCAGCTATTTAATCAGCCAACCCCGTACCTTTCAAATGTAACTGTCACACATAGCCGTGTCAACAAGCCGTGAAAGCTGCTAAGCGCTTGTACACACATAGGTGAAAATCTGCTGTTTTATGGAGGCGCGAACGGGCGGCGGCGGTTGTGTAATGGCGTACTGTTTGTGCACCTGCATTGTCCGCGAGCTAGTCCGCCGCGGTGTCTTAGCACGGGCAGTGAAGCTTAGTACTGTCAAACAAATGTCTGCTGCCACTGGACAAACAACGGGATAAATGCGGCTGTTTGACTTAGCGGAAGGCCGTGCCTGCACCTATGTGCTCGTCGCGCGGCAGAAGTGAGCCGGGACTAACAGATTATTATCGGTACATTTAGCGGATTTTCATAATAATAGGGCGGCCGCAGACACACAATAGGCGATGGTCGCGTCTCCCAGCGAATTCAAAGCGACTAAGATAATATTAGTTTTCGCGTACAAACCGAGTGGCGCGTGTTGTGTGTGCGCGGTGTTATATGGTCACTCCCGCCTCTCCTCTTCTCGCATAAAACGCTTGATATTTTTCCAATAACGCGCAACTACCAGCGCGCAGAGCGATACTCATGCATATATATATATATATATATATATATATATATATACATACATACATACACACACTATAAATATATTTTATACGCACAAATGTGTGCTCTATATTCCTCCACGCGAAAATGCAACGCAACGGGGCAAAATTTCGCAGCGCTCTGCGAATATTTAATTCATATTCGCATTCGCCGCGATATCGGCGTAATGCGCCGCTTATATCGCTGTGACCGTGAGGCTCTATTCCCGTCACCGACACACACACACACAACACACACACACGACGTCAGGCCGTAGATTCACACACACACACACACACACACACACACACACACAACACACAACTTCTTAGCCCGCGTAAATCGTCGGTGAGAACCGGCCGCGCAGGAAATTGCCCGTGTGCGCGTATCGAGTCGTCTGCAAAAACGCCGATCAGTTGACAGTTGAAAGGCAAACAGCGCGCGGGTCTTTAACAAGCCGCGCGCGCGACGCTGATTCCGGAAAAGATTGTCTCTGCCAGCTCTGTTGACAGGTCATGCCGCCGGGCTGGTCTGCTATATAACCAGCAGTGTAGACACACCTACCGCTACATCTTCAGCAAAAGACTAATTCTGATATGAAATCGTATTATATATGATATCAGGATTAATAATGACAAAGGAGTAAGACACCCTCTTTGGTATCTGATTTCACTACATTTTGTGTCGTACGAGTTCGATTAGTGAATAAAGATTACAAATGTATACAAACATGAGCTTCTTTTGTTCATGCGTCCTTATTCATATCTTCGGCAGTATTAGCAAACCGCGTAGTTGCTAAGAAATCATACTTTTGCCATCGAACATGGTTTTCACGTTATTCCCGTCCGTGTGGCATTATTAACCTCCTGATGATATATATAATATACAATATATTATATATATATTTATTTATTTATTTATTTATATATATGCTCACAAGTCGTGTACATATTGATATTTGCGTTCGGAGAGAGGAAGTTTAGATAGCAGTACTTTGTGCGTGTGATGAGTAACGTGTAACTTTGTTAGCTTGGTACATGATTAATAGCTTCCCAGTTCAACCGAAAATGACGGTGTGAGAGCAGAGAAATGGACGAGAAGAAAGGGATAGAGGGAGGGGGAATGGAGAGAGTGGGGAGAAATGGACAGAAGAAAAGGATGAAATGGAGAAAGAGAGAGAGAGAGAGAGAGAGAGAGAGGAGCGGGAGAAAACGGGGAGAGAGAGCGAGACAGAAACAGCGAGAGAGAGAGAGAAGAGAGTGGTGACTGAATAGAGGAGGAGAGAAGTGAAAGCGCAGAGAGGGGATGGCGGCGAGAACAAGCAATAGAGAAAAGGTCATGTTTTTAAATGTTTATGTTAACGGCCGCCGTTCCGAAAACCTCTCGTGAACAGCCGCGCTTCGTAACTGTATCTAAAATTAGATGAAGATGAACGTGAAGCCATAACCACCGCCGCCGCGAGCAGTCAGCCGCGTTATCTCAGCCGCTCCGCCCGCGTAGTACGGTCGGCCGCAAATACAAATCGCATTCATGCTCGGAGAACATCAATAATCTTCAATTTAACTGCCCTCTCCGCTAATCCGTGCAATTCCGCCCCGTCCTTGCGGTTAATCCTGCGCTAAGCGCTCCATGATCCCGACGACCAGTGTGTCCCCACGGGCGCAGGGCTGCCGGCTCCATACACGCTGCTCCGTCGTTGAGCGGGGAACGGCCGTGGTTGAACCATGTTCAGCTTCATATCTCAGGGGAAGATGCGGTGTAGAGAAAGCGACGTAGCGTGCGTAAACGCTACATGTAGTAACGCAACGTAACGTAGTGTAACGTAACGCGTTCAACTTCATATCAGGAGAAGAAGCGGTGTAGCGTGCGTAAACGCTGCATGTAGTAACGCAACGTAACGTAGTGTAACGTAACGCGTTCAACTTCATATCAGGAGAAGAAGCGGTGTAGCGTGCGTAAACGCTGCATGTAGTAACGCAACGTAACGAAGTGTAACGTAGTGTAACGTAGTGTAACGTAGTGTAACGTAGTGTAACGTAGTGTAACGTAGTGTAACGTAGTGTAACGTAACTCGTTCAACTTCATATCAGGAGAAGAAGCGGTGTAGCGTGCGTAAACGTTGCATGTAGTAACGCAACGTAACGTAGTGTAACGTAACGCGTTCAACTTTATATCAAGAGAAGAAGTGGTGTAGAAGAAGTAACGCACGCACGCACGCACGCACGCGCGCCGCTATCGGCGGTTGCCATCGTTTCGCACCCGTCGTCTGACATACAGACGGGGAAAGTGAACAACGGTTAGCCGGGCACGTGATGCGAGCAGAGCTGCTGACGCGCAGCACGACAAGCTGTCATGCAGGTGCGTGAGTGTAAGTGCTCCCCCAAATGTTAGTACGGGCGAGAGGAAAGAGAAAGCGTGAGATCGGTGATGCGAATTTGACAAATCGCTGGCGTTTAACCCCTTGCTCCGCTAAGTGTAGAAATCTCATTTGCAGCTGCGTGTTGATTTGCGGCCGACGTCTAGGTAGTGGGTCCCGATAATGGTTCTCACAATTACAGTGCCGGTCGGACCATGAAGTCGCGAATGGCGCCTATGTGACCGCGACCTGTCCCGTGTGACAGGACTTTGGGATGGCCGTCACCGTTACTGCGCCGCCGCCTGTGCGGATGGAACGGCAACGATAGATAGATAGAAATGAAAGGATAGCGAAAGATGGGGAGGAAGAATGAGAGTGTGTGTGGGTCAGGCAACGATAGCGAGAGAGATAATTAGAGCGTATCCCAAGAGAGAGCAAATGAGTGGGTAAGAAAGATGGAGATACGTGATGGAGTGAGCTAGAGCGAGCAAGCGAAAGATAGTGCGTGTGTATAGCGAAGTGTGTGTGTGTGTGTGTGTGTGTGTGTGTGTGTGTGTGTGTGTGCGCGCGCGCGTGTGTGTGTGTATGTGAGAGAGAGAGACGAGAGAGAGAGAGAGCAAGAGAGCGGGAGGTTAAGTGTGTGTTACATGTCAGTTCGCATCGACCCTAGACAACATTGGTTAGCTTTTAGCGCCAGTCGGTCGACGATGAAATATGACTGGTGGTAGCTGGAGGGTGCGAGAGAAGAACATCAAATGTCTGTCTCTCTCCTCTCCCTTTAATTCCGACTGCTTCTCCCGCCTTCATTCTCTCGATTTCTTTTTCCTATTATTCCCTTCGCTCTCGTTCAATTTTCTTCTCCGTCGATCTGTCCCCTCTACACATGCACGCGGAAATTAACTGAAAGCTCCAGTGGTAAACCGAAATTGAAAAGGGAAGGAAGAAGACAAATACGCGTAGAAGCCTATTCGTGTCGTGGGCGGTGGGAGGAGGGGATGTCGGCGGGATAGAAGCCCCGTTCATTTCCAGCCGTCGACGGCCGTTAACAATTGTTGTAAAATTTCTTGTGCATTACACCAATGATAAACGCGCGTACACAGAGGGTCGTATTTTGTCTGACAAGGCGTATGTGGTGTCTACAAACAGCTCCTACAGGGCGTTCGCGCAATCCTACATGCGTCGTGTTCTTACAACGTCCATGTTTTGTTTTGATGTGAAAAAGTTTTCGACGTTGATGGTTTCTCTGTGCGGCGCACGCAGCGCTGTCGTTCTCACCATATCTTTACGCACGCACGAGAAATCATGTTATACATCACGAGAGCTGTCAACGTCTCTCGGACAAAACCAATCTGAGTGCGGCATCGCGAAACGCCTTTGTATTCATTCAAATCATCAATACTCACCCGTCCGCTCGAGTATCGATATTTTTAACTTCAAATCCATCTTCACAGCATACGAAAAATCGGCATAAACGCGTCAGGAGAGCGACACACGCTGGCAAATATGAGCGCTCTCTCACCCAACTGATATAACGCGTGAGAGAGAAGGAGAAAGAGAGGGGGCGCGCGAGAGAGAAACATAGAGAGAGAATGAGAGTGGGGGAGAATGAAAAAAGAGAAATGGAGAGAATGAGAGATAGAGAGAATGAGAGGGGGGGGGAGAGAATAAGAGAGGGAGAATGAGTAATCATACCAGGGAACGACGAGTGTGTGAGATACACACAATGTACACTCGTTGTCCGTACGTCAGTGTGAGATAACGTCATCTGCCGCCAGTATGCCCGCATGTAGATGAAGTGCGCGTGTGGAGAGGTCGCACGACTCCAGTTCCCGACGCTTGTATTTTCCCCCTGCCACCGCTCGAGTGTCCTTCTCCTCAGCTCGTTGGCATTACGCAGCTCGGCGTTGTCATGCAGCACGCCACCCTGACTGCTGGCCCACGCACCCACCGCGTGCTCGAGTACCAGCCGCTGTCGGGTCGTCCGTCGCGTTGTCGGCTGGTTTTCCGGCGCCGCAGCAGACGGTGGCGCCGGTGGCGCCGCCCAGCGTTGCCGGATCTATTGTTCCGTGATTTCTCATTTTAGACTCTCAATGCTCAGGGTATTGATCCTGATACGGCTTGATTTCGTAGGCGCCGAGCGAGTTTTTATACGGTTTTCCCCTAAGATTCTAACTAATGCAACCCAGTATGAATTCTGCCTTTTGACCGCTGGGATGGGACCTTCTTTTTTTTATCCCAGTAAAGATCAGTATGAATTATAATATATATATATATAATATATATAATTTTATTTATTTATTAGGTCTTGGAATAGTTAAGCTACCATATATATATAGCCATGAGTATGCTGTAGAGAGTATAGGTCGACGGTAGGGATTAACTTTAATGCTGCGTCCAAATATCGACGCCGTGTTTATAGAAATTCTTAATTACAGTCATTCTCAGTGTGCACCACAGTGACTTCCTGAGGAGTAGACTTCCTGTGAACTCTGCGCAGTGTGTCCAAGCACTACCTGGCGTGATGTTGAATGGCGTAGTGTTTGCTGTTACGGCAGCTAGACGCGGTGCTAGCGCGCCCCATCCGCTCAGCACTTACACTTTCGGTGTTAGCTGCGCGTGTGCGCGCGTGTGTGTGCGCATGATTAAGCATTGTTGCAACTTGAAGTGAACAATAGATGCGCGTTGTGCGTTCGGTGCGAGATTTAGCAGACGCTAATGGCGCAGTCGGGGGTGAAAGGGACAGACGAGACTAGCTACTGTGTATTCTTGAAATCCGCCATTACTGTGTGAAACCGAATCCCCAGAAGCATGCGTTTTAACAACACCGTAACATTACCAGGAGTACATTTATAGAGATATTGAATTTCATCTCTATTCGTGTACTTCTGGTAATGCTACTTGTGATATACTAATAAATTAAACATAATTATTTATAATATAATCACGCATACATTGATAAATAAGCGCATACGAGTACACCAACTGCGGTTGCTGCTTTGTGTGCAATTGTGAGCATGTACTGTGGGTACGGAGGCTGGCGCTGCAGCGTTAATCAACCTTGCCGTGTTAACCCGTACTCAACGTTTGATGCTGTCTTCATCTCTCGCGAGCGTGTGGATCATCGGTCAGGAATCTGTCTCGCGTTGTTTTCGTTGCCCGCCGGCGCCCATGTCCCTCGTGTTTATCTCGTGAAAGAGAGAGAGAGTGAGAGAGAGAGAAGCCAGCCTCGCTGTTTTTTTCACGTCGTATTTCTCGTCTGCTACGACGGCGGCGGCAGCGCCATTAATTACACTCGCTATCCGTCGCTTGTTTACGCGCGAAGTTAACGCGTTGTGGTTTTTAATTGCTTCTCGGCTTCAGGTCGTGATGTCCAGTCTAGCGCGTCCGTCGCTCGCGGGTCGGCGGTCGCTGTGTGTGTGTGTGTGTGTGTGTGTGTGTGTGTGTGTGTGTGTGTGTGTGTGGTGGGGGGGGGGGGAGGGGGTGGTGACCGCTGCATGCGATGGTTTCCAAAAGATGACTAATTTCTTCGAGAAAATTCGCTTAATTTATGCACGCGCGTGGGTGTGTGGGTGGATGAGAGAATTAGAGTGAAAGAAGGGAGAGGAGATCGAAAAGGAACAAGAGAGGAAGAACAGGAAAAGGAAAAGAAACGGAGACGAGTGTGCGCGTGTGTCTGGGGGAGGGGGAGGGGTGGATTTTTCAATAGTTGCATGGATGCGCGCGTATGATATTGATCTTTAATCAGTGGATATGCTGAATTATCTTTATCGTAAGTGAACGCGTTGCGGATGACATTCGCCGTGACATGATGCGCCTATATTTGCTGCTTCATGCACCATGACTCACGAAGCCGACTTGCGGTGGGTTTTTAGCGGAAGACTCACGATGCTATATGCGAGCAGCGATTAAGACGGGCGCGTTGACGGTGAGTAGTGTGGGGAATGATGCGGGCGATGGAGGCGTCGGCGGCAGTCTCACGTCGATCGGATGAAATTGTAACTCTCCGTCGCCAGGATGTTTACTTTGGAAATCCTTAAACTGCGTAATGGCGAAGGATCTCTTTACTCGCATCTGTTTCCTCTTTGCGGCGCATTTGTCAGACAGCGTTTTTCCGTATGGACGCAAACGTACACACATACACGCGTGTGTGCGTGCGTGCGCGCGTGAGTGTGCGTGCGTGTGTGTGCGCGCGTGTGCGTGGGCGCGCGTGAGTGCGTGCGCGTGTGAGTGCGTGCGTGTGTGGGAATGTGCGTGGGCGCACGTGCATGCGCGTACCCCCGCACGTATTCGCTTTTGTATTGACCATCGAAATCATTTTAGAAATTCTGCGAAATTGCGTATATAGCGCGGCGTGGCAGTCGTCGTCATCGTCGTCGTCGGCGGTTATGGAATCGGCTGTGTTACGTTGAGCAAAGTTTGTTTGCTCGCTTTTAGTGTATGAAGCACAATTTGTCGTATATTCGCGGCGATGTTTATAGCTTTATCGCTGTGTAGTGCTGCTGCCTATACGTACGTCCTGCTGACATGTAGGGGGGGCGTAATGGTTGGTATACGTCACCGCCGCGTGTGTCTTCAACTCATTACGCCGCAGCTAAAAGTTCACGCGCAATGAAATACGTGCGTCGACGATGTAAACGCACCGAGTGGCAGAGTGGTCTTACCCGCGTCTATTCGTGTAGAAGGACAGCCTATAATCCTGTAATACACACGCACGCACGCACGCACGCACGCACACACACACACACACACACACACATAATATCAGGAGTTAATAAAGACAAACTTTGTCTTTATTAACTCCTGATAATAAATATATATAATCTAGGTCGTGCCTCCTACTCGCATTGCGTGAGCATTAGTGCGCCCGCACACATTATTTCGCGTTCGTGTATTTATGTGGGTGCTCATGCGTGTGTCTGTAGCGTTTGCGTCTCTGTGCGGGCGCTCTCTCTCTCTCGTCGTGGCCCGCATTTCCTCGCACAGCCTCGATGTCATTTATACACACATGCTTAAAGCCGCAATATGCGCATCCAAACGCTAATTTCTCCAGTACTAGACTAGCAAATACTTCGTGTCATGCATATAATCATACTACCTTATGACAAAATAAACTCTAGTTCCTCCCAAAAGAGTTTATTTTGTCATAAGGTAGTGTTATTATGCATGGGAGAAATTAGCGTTTGGATGCGCATATTGCGGCTTTAACGTTTCGGGGCAATATTGCGTCGTCCGTCGATATGTGATCATCACACCCGAACCCATCAGACGTCTGCGTTTACCGAGCCCCTCATCAGAAACCGGAGCAGCAGCAGCGGCGCGTGCGTGCGTGCGTGCGTGTGTGCGTGGCGTGTCAGCACTGGCCAACTGCAAGCCGCCTCTCAGTCCCCTTCATGAAGAAAGAATTTTCCGTCTCCTAGGAGGCGACGGCGCCGCGGCCTGGATGGCTCGTTTCATTACGGGGACCGTTCGTTTATGTTGTAAATAGACGTCGGCTAGACGCCGAGCTCATGGAGCCAATAGTGGAAATTAGATCGAGAGCTCGCGTTGTTGCCGGCCGTGTACCCCTCCTCCCCTCCTCTCCCTTCCCCCTCTTTCCTCCCTCCCTCCCTGTCTCCTCACTCCCTTCCTCCCCGTCTCCTCCCTCCATCTCTCCTCCCTCTCTCCTCCTTCATCCATCTCCATCTCCGCACAGCCAGCTCAGTATATATAGCCGAGCAATCTCTGGTTAGCTCACAATTCGGAATACGGGGGCGGGGAATACGGCCAAAACACGAGTACGTGCACTGTCGTCGACAGATCCCACTAAAAGCCGCATGCTACTTTTTTTAGCGTTTCCGATGAGCGAGGTGGTTTTTCTCCTCTCCGTCCGGGGACATCGGCGTGAGCGGATCTCGCGATTTCGCGCGATGATTTTCCGATGCTCGTGTCCCGAGGAACGCGCTCGCGTACTTCTCACTACTATCGGCGTGCGTTTTGTAAAGCCGTTTAGTGATCGGTTAAGCGGCGTTTAAATAGTGACTGTATATATATATATATATATATATATATATAATATACACACACATATATACGCTGCCGCATTTTGCGCCGACATAACGGTGATAAAATAACGGCTATGCGGCCGAGCAGTGGTATGGTTTGTGCAGCGCACATGTATACACACATACGTGCGTGCGCCGCACGCCAGTCAAAACAACGTATCCAGTGTTCTTTTAATAACACTCGTCGGTGCAGTGGCATCGTCCCCCAGCAGCCGAACTGTCTCCATGGAGATCGGCCGGTAAGATACTCGAGCATATGGGGTCGTTGTCGTATCAGGTACTACAGATATGTACCCGAGGTAGTTTTAGGTTGTTCAGTATTATGTTTATATTTTTATATGAGGTATGTTTAGGGTTAGGGTTAGAGTTAGGGTTAGGGTTAGGGTTAGTGTTAGTGTTAGTGTTAGTGTTAGGATACACTTCTGCAGTACAAGTCTGGTACACTTTTCTGTATACATAATATATCATGAGTAGATAATAGGGAACCCTATTATCTACTCCTGATATATGTACCTCGGGTACATATCTGTAGTACCTGATACGACAACGACCCCTTGAACGTTACTAGAGCTCATAGGGTCTATGTCCCCCAGGGTACTGCCGGAACGTAACTGCGGGTACGGAACGGAACATAGACTCGTTAGTGGAGTAGGCGAGGTACGGTTCAGCATATTAGATAGTAGTATAGTACCAGGTTACGTTCCGGTATACCGGACCGTACCCAGGGTACGTTCCGGCAATACCCCGGGGGACATAGACCCTCTCAGCGTTACGCGACCGCTTAGTTACTTACACGTTCTGTTACTTACACGCTTAGTTACTTACACGTTCTGTTACTTACACGTTCTGTTACTTACACGCTTAGTTACTTACACGTTCTGTTACTTACACGTTCTGTTACTTACACGCTTAGTTACTTACACGTTCTGTTACTTACACGTTCTGTTGCTTACTCGTTTTGTTATTTACGCGTTCTGTTGCTTACACGTTCTGTTACTTACACGTTCTGTTACTTACACGTTCTGTTACTCACACGCTTAGTTACTTACACGTTCTGTTACTTACACGTTCTGTTACTTACACGCTTAGTTACTTACACGCTTAGTTACTTACGTTCTGTTACTTACACGCTTAGTTACTTACACGTTCTGTTACTTACACGCTTAGTTACTTACACGTTCTGTTACTTACACGTTCTGTTACTTACACGCTTAGTTACTTACACGTTCTGTTACTTACACGTTC
>NW_014577087.1:230144-252039 GCF_000485595.1 Priapulus caudatus
TGCGTGCGTGCGTGCGTGCGTGCGTGCGTGCGCGCGTGCGTGCATTATGGTATGTATGGGCGCATGCGCATTGGGATTCTATCGGCATACGTGTTCCGCGGCACGTGGACTGCACTGCTGTGACAGGCAAAGCATCGGAGTGCACTTAAAGCGCTCGTTGGTTTCGTGTACGTTCACGCTTAGCGACGTATTGTAATGCTTCGTATCTCGTGCTGCGCGTTCGGCAGCGGCCTGGAATGCTAATGAATCGCTGAAAAATTCTCGGTCGGCCGCCTAGGCTAGGGCCTGGGCTAGGCCGGTGCCGCTGATGCATCCATGCAGACGCACAGACACACATCGTGCTGTGCTGATACTAGTAGCTATACTGTAGGTGCGTGCGTGCGTGCGTACGTGCGTGCGTGCGTGCATGTGTTGCTCAATTATTGCCACATACCTGTTCGCCACGCGCAGTCGGCGACGGCGACGGCGGGGGAGGCGGTCGCATAACTGAATAAACGTCCGAATAAATTCCGTATCGGTTTTAATTCGCCGTAAATGATTTATGGTCGGTTTACACGCTAACGTCAATTACGGCTAAATGCATCACCAGAGAAAAGCTCGCTCACTCAGTTGGCAGCTCGCCTACGCGATGCGCATCATCCTTCCTCATGGTCATTGTTTATTTTAGCGATGCCCTGATACCTCCGCGATATTCCTTTTCCCGCTTACTCGCCGTCGCGCATTGTCGCGGCAGAAATGGCACGCGGCGGCGGCAGCAGCAACGGCGGCGGCAGCAGCAACGGCAGCAGCAGCAGCGGCGGCAGCAGCAGCAGCAGCAGCAGCAGCGGCGGCGGCGGCGGCGGCGGTAACAGCAGCGGCGGCGGCAGTGAGCGAGATTGTTGCACGGCTGGCTTTCTAACTCGCGTCTCAAGTGCGCTCGTGTGGCTCGGGGAAAATATCCAGAAAGGCGCGCGCGCAGCGCAGCGCCCTATTATTTGTTTCGGTCGCGCGCGCGCGTTTGTCGAGGGCAAATGACTAGAAACATCATTCATGATCGCCTCGGTGAACTTATTACAATTTGCTAGCATTCTAGTCGCAATGAAAAGAGTCGTGGCAGCAACGGGTGTAGTAGTCATCATCAGTGGGACAAGGTCGAGGTTTGTGCTGTTAGCGGGTCACGTGAATGCATTTAGAGGGAGAGAGAGGGAGAAGAGAGAGTGTTTTCGTGCGTGCGCGTGCGTGCGTGTGTGATAGTGGAAGCGAGTGGATGAGTGAGACAGAATGAGTGAGTGAGAGGGAGTTAGGGAGATGGGGTGAGAAGGAGAGAGAGAGAGAGAGAGAGAGAGAGTGCGTAAATGAGAGAAGGAGAAAGAGAGAGAGAGAGAGAGAGAGAGAGAGAGAGAGAGAGAGAGAGAGACCGTGTGAGTGAGCGAGTGAGAGTAAGTGAGAGTAAGCCAGAAACCGAGAAAGGGGGAAGGGGGAGGGGAGCACTCTCGTCACCGTCGCTCCTCTGGGACTCGCCCGCGTAAACGGGCAAAAAATGCGGGGCGGCGGCCCCCTGTCACCGGTCGTCGCGTGACAGTTGACAAATGATGCTCGCGCCTCATCCAGCCGTCACCTGTTATTTACGATGTGACACGGCAATGAGCGTCAGTGTTTCCCCGCGGTATGAGTGTAATGTTGTTGTACGCCGTCGGCTATCCGATATCAGCACGGGTGTGCGTGCATGTGTGCGTGCGCGCGTGTGTGCATGTATGCGTTCGTGTGTGCGTGCGTGGGTGCGTGCGTGCGTGTGTGGGTATGTGCGTGTATGTGCGTGCGTGCGTGTGTGTGCGTGCGTGTGTGCATGCGTGTGTGTGTGCGTGTATGTGCGTGCATGTGTGTATGCGTGCGTGCGTGCGTGCGTGTGCGCGCGTGTGTGTGTGTGCGTGTATGTGCGTGCGTGCGTGCATGTGCGTGCGTGCGTCTGCGTGCGTAATGCAGTCACGTTACGAGCCACGCAAACCGCTGTGCCGTCACGTGATACGCAGACGAATTCGAACGCCGATGGGCGAGAGGGCGCCACCCTCGATGCGTAACACCTCCATTGCCATGGCGGACGACGTAGTGTCGTATACGAGAGACGTCGTCCGCTGAAAGATCGCGAGCAGCGGGAATGTCGATCGCAGCATTTCTTGCTGACGGCCGCAGTAAACGGACAAATTAACCGCGCCAGCCGAGATTTAGCGTGACGTTATCGCCAGCGGACTGGTGTTCACGACGAAGATTTATGACAGAAAATTGCGGGCGTGTATATAAATATATAACAGTGAAGTTACGCTCGTTACCGCTGCCGTCGGGGTTTCTGTCTAGGTGTTTTGTTTCGAGTGTGAATAACCGGACAGGTGTGAATCGGTCATTTGTAAATTATTGGACTGCATCCGGCGGTCGTTGGATGCTGGCAGCCCACGAGGCTGGCAGTATTATGTAATTATATGTATATATGTATTAGTATATAATATGTAGTTATGCACTGCATTAATTCCAACTCATGGTGTTAGCAGCCCTTGGCTCCGAAGATATTGTTTAGCTCCGTTGTTTTTGCTGCTAAAAATACTGGCAGAGGTTGAAGTTGAAGACGTTATATATAATTGGTGTTTTGCGGAAGATCGCGCCGCTTGTCATATGCAGGGAAATTGTTGTGCGAAACGTGAGCTGTTTATTGTTCGCGCGCTTCGTCTTTGTTTCGTCTGTGCTTTCCGTGGCTTTACGAGGAGCTGTTCTCTTGATCGCGAGCTAGCCAGCTTCCTGCAGTACCTGCCTGCATGACTCTCGTACGGTCTCTACGGCATCCCGACTGTGTCTTCTCGTGTCTATGCAGAAATTCGGTTAGCAGTACATGCACTTCAATACGTGTGTGAAAACGCCAGGTATGGAGCTTTTGCGTATGTGTGCAAGAATACTTTTGTGTGCATGCGTGCGTGGGTGCGTTCGTGCTTCGTGCTTCGTGGTCAAAATATTCGTGAGAATATCAGACACTCAGAATTGTAAGCCACCGTTTAAAAAAAGCAGGTCTTTGTACATCGATGTGCAGAAACGCACGGTTCCGTGAAGCTAAATAGGCAAGTTATTGAATAATATTGACATGCCGTAAACTCATTCTCTGCCGCACTTATCGGCGTGGGATTGACGCCTGGGCGTGCACGCCTGCACCCACACAAGGGTTTGTTTCAGCGTCTCAATTCATAGCCGTTCGTTCTTTGTTTGGCGATTGCCATTTTCCTGCGGTGAGCGCGTCGTCGTAATGAAGCCTGCCGCTGCGTGTGAGTGTGTGCATGTGTGTGTGTGCGTGCGTGCGAGTGTGTGCGTGCGTGTGTGCGTGTGCGTGTGCGTGTGCGTGTGTGTGTGTGTGCATGTGTGCGTGTGAGCGTGTGTGCGTGTGCGTGTTGATTGCCGTCGCCTGTATGTGTGTAAATGTATGTGTCTGTGTGTAAACTATTGTGGGTTGTCTTCGGCTGCTTGACGGCATGTTGCTGCGTTCATCTAAAACGTGAGGCTGGGAAAGAAGACTTACGCATCGCCGGTGTAGCATGACAGACATCCCCCAATGGCCAACGTCCCCCCTCATACATTGCGCATGAGCATGTGCGTGTCTGGCAGGGTGCATGGCGCGTTTGATTGCCCCATGGAGATTTAACCTTTCTTTGCCCGTGCACAATGTATATAGGATAGGGTAAAAGTTTGCCACAGGGGGGATGTGTACCATGTTACACCGGCGACGCCCCAAGGTACCCTGCGTAGTCAAGCCTGTGCGGCAGGACGATGAAGATGCGGACGGCGATGACAGAAGGGCGCTCTGCGGAGGAAGGGCGGATATCGGTATGAAACCCGCTGCTGCGCTTGTTTATTTGAAGAGCTGATCGCGAGGAGGCAGGCCAAAAAATACGCGCCGGCGATGAATGACAAAGAGAGGAAAAGCGAGTCAAAAAAAGTGGATGAGAGGATTTGAGAGAGAGAGAGAGTGAGAGAGAGAGAGAGAGAGAGCGAGAGAAGGAGAGAGAGAGAGAGTGAGGGAGAGAGAGAGAAAGAGAGAGAGAGAGAATGAGGGAGTCAGTGAGTAAGAGTAGGACGTAGGGAGAGAGAAAGAGTAAAAGGGATAGTCAGGAAAAGAGAGCAGAGAAAAGAAGCGAAGAGAGCCCGAGAGAGCGGAAATGGGAGCGAGAGAGGAGAGCGAGAGAGAGATGAGAGCGAGAGAAAGAGGGGGGAGTGCCTATTCTAATTCAGCAGACTATATACACGACACCCGCCGCGTCGATGAGTGAGGCTAACCACGTGGAGGGCACGTTCTCCTTGCACGCTGCCGAACGTGGGATGGAGTGCGGCACGTGCACGGCGGAGAGCAGCCGCGGCCATCACACGCACGCACGCACGCACGCACGCACGCACGCACGCACGCACGCACGCACGCACGCACACACACACACACACATACACACACACACACACACACACACGCACACACGCGCACGCACACACACACACACACGCTACAGCACACACCAACATACACACAACACGCACAAGCGCGCGCGCAGCGCACACACACGCAGCGCATACACACCACGCACGCACCGGGAGTAGCCACGCACGGCAACGCAACGCGAGCAACATGTACGCACCTCTCTCACACACGCATCACACACGCACACACACACAACACACACACACACATATATATATATACGCGCGCGCTCACACACACACACACACACATACGCATACACACACGCACGCACACGCACGCACACACATACGCACGCACATACGCACGCACGCACGCACGCACACGCACGCACACGCACACGCACGCACGCACACACATTTGAATTGACCCGACCTCATAACACCTGCCAGGCGTGGAGGGAAGAATGATAACCTATATATTATACCGTTGTCATGCAGCCTCTCTCACACGTAGGCTCCATGCATGCGCCACCGTGTCGCACTAATACACCCATCCTGTTAATCCTGTCGTCATTCGTTTTCATCGTACCCGCTCTCTAAACCTTGATGCATAAATACGTAATGCAATGAAACTTATTAAAAGCGGATAATAAAATATTACGAAATGAATTATGCAATAGTATGTGCGCATCGTAGGCAAGGTGACCTGTCCGTGTATAGTTGTTACTAATATAGAGACTAACGCGGTGCACTAACCGTTATTAACCCGCCGTTCGCTCGGTTAATATGCCGATTCCAACACGTTTATCTTACGTTGATATTGCGTTAGATTGGAGTAGGCCTTCTTCAGAGTAGGTAAGTGCAAAGCATTGCCATTATCTCTTCAGACGATTGGCCGTCTTCTCTTGACGATGGTATTAAGGTTTTCCATAGATTTTCAGCGAACAGATGTTATTCAATGTAAATATTGCGCTCCGAGATTCAATAACTGCGATTAATCTGAAAAGGCTGGAGTGTAATAGCGTTTTAATAACCCCACGTGTTGCCTGCGCGAAATCCGATTCGCCATTGATTATGTTCTTAATGCGATATCTCATTTAAAACAAGATTCCGTAGGAAGTAGTATCGGCTTGAGAATTTTGAATTTCTTGATTTAATTTGGCAGAGGGATCAATGTATCGGTCTCCCGCAGACTTTTTGCGTCTCTTGATTATTCCCTAGTTAATGTTGACGCAATTAACAAGATCGCATTTATAACGAACATTTTTGCTATTCCTTTGTTTGTAAATAGAGTGCAGGACACTATGCCGGGCTACGGTGCAGTTTGTTTCCAGTATAAGCTTGCAGCAGCAGCTCGGTATTATACACTCGCGTCGAAAAGGCGATTCGCACTGATGGCTGAATTTAATTGCGGCAGTAGTTACCTGCGCGAAGCACTTCAGAAGGCAGCTTCAATGGCGTCTAACCTCGCCATGCACACAGAGGCACGGCGAAAGTCTGTCGAACTGATCAGAGAATGATCATTTTACGCCGAAGCAGATTTGACCAATTATCTATTTCTGTACAGAAATTGGCCTCGTTACGCAGGTCTGTTCCTCTCGCCGATATACGAGAGTTTCGCCCGCAATCGTGGTTTTTTTCCCGATCTGATAAGAAAATTACCTGTATATGCTTGTTTGTGCGTATACGCGCCCGTATATCATCGCTAGTTCAAGTATCCACGATGAAAAATATTGAAAGAGCGCCGAGAATAGAACGAGAAAATAGTCGTCCAATTAAGCTTGCCTGTTAGAATACAGTATTTTCTGATTTTACGTAAATATAATAGTAAGCGGCCGGCGATGCGGCATTTCATCGCAGTTGACCGATACCTGCAGGATGTTCAAAGGTTTTCACACATTATGGCGCAGAACGCACGTGCGTGGGTTTGCGCGCAAGCTCGTAGAGCGAGATGAGCGTGGCATAGTAAGGCTAGCGGAATCACAGGCACTTGGAACGTCTCAATGAAAAAAATTAATGGTAAATAAACACGAAATGTACCAAAGTCTTAATGTTTCTCTACTCTATCTCGCCTATAATCACCTGTAAATGCAGGTCAAATGCTCATCTGCAACACACAAGTACACCGCACGCCCGCCCTGCGCTGCGTGCACAAACAACATGAATAAGAGCAAGAGAGCGTTCATGTTGTTTGTGCACGCAGCACAGGGCGAACACAGCAGAAACATTAAGACTTTGGTACATTTCGTGTTAATTTACCATAATTTTTTTTTATTGAGACGTCCCAAGTGCCTGTGAGCGGAATACGCTGATCGAACTTAATTTATTTTATCTATACACCAGTCAATGCAAGTGTCACTAACGCTTCAATGTAAGAAATCTACGGCAATATCAACTAACCAACAATTTTACATGATAATAGCTTGATTATATCAAGCACAGATTAATTATGCTAGTGAATGATATGCCTACACGCACGATAGCTGTAGGAATAGGTCCATATACTCCATATAACGTCCATGGTCCATGGGAAGTCCGTGTACGTAGATACCCTACATGCGAATAGTAATATAAATCATAACAAAAATCTGTTATCCGCGTGGTGGGCATGTGTGGTCTCATCGGTGTATTTGTTACGATGAGTAATCGCTAACTCTGTTGCCGTATTACTGTGACATCATCTGCTGCCCTCCCTCACTGCACCACACACCCGCGCATTAGCTATGCGTGCTCCCGCCGAGACCGGTGGGCGTTCTCCGCAGATACGCGGATGATGCAGATGATTATTAATTGATGTCGTTAGTCGTTAGTGCGTGCGTGAGATGATGCTGCTGCCGCCGCTGTTGATGCTGCTGCTGCTGCTGCTGCCGCTGCTGTTGTTGTTGTTGTTGTCACTGCTGATGTTGTTGTTGCTGCTGCCGCTGGTGTTGTTGTTGTCACTGCTGCTGTTGTTGTTGCTGCTGCTGGCACTGCCGCTGTTGATGCTGCTGCTGCTGCTGCTGCTGCTGCCGCCGCTGTTGTTGTTGTTGTCACTGCTGCTGTTGCTGCCGCTGTTGTTGTTGTTGTCACTGCTGCTGTTGCTGCCGCTGTTGTTGTTGCTGCTATTGCTGCTGCTATTGCTGCCGATGCCACTGCTGCTGGCACTGCTGCTATTGCTATCGATGCTGCTGCTGCTGCTGCCGTAGCTGCCGTAGCCGCCGCCATATATAACGTTTCTCTGATGTGAGCACAGGTGGACGTTTTCCACGCGTGTAGTGTGAAGGCGTTAGAATATCAGGAGCGCCATAACATAGATGATAGATATAATAGGTAGATCAATATTATGATACTGCTGATGATATCCCCCTCTCTCTCTCTCTCGCTCCCACGCATACCCACACATACACACGCGTGTATATACTGAGCCTTCGCACCTAACCAATGATCCTGTCTACTGACAAACCCTGTCTCCTTCGTCCACGTAACGTATGCTGTGATGGTTAACCGCCCTAATCCAACAATCGTACATAACACCGTACTAAATTCGCGTAACTACCTAACACACTAGGGGCGGTGGCTTTAGGCAGCCTATATATTCCCCACTATTTGGCAGACAGACCGTTTCGGCTTATACATGGGCATCTGTATGGCAATTCGAATATTGAATAGTAATATGGGTTTCCTATTTGTAAGGGGGTCTTGTCACCCATGTGTATCATAGTTTATCGCGTGAGGCTGTCAAGGTAGATGTCCCATTCGAGAACAGAATATACGAAAGCGTTTGCAATAATGGAATTTTGCATAAGCGAAGGCACGCGCCAACGCTCACGCATAATGTACATTGCATATATTATGATACACGCGCACATTATCCGCACAGTGCGGACACCACATTATACATTTACAAGGCTCTCAGCGAATTTTCAATATTTAGATATTACGAGTATTTACCCTCGGGTCATATTCGGTCATTCATATTTGACCAGTGGGCAGAGTTAATGGACAAAGTCGCTGCGACCACTTTACGTGCATATCATTGAAACCATCACAGGACGTGGCCGGGTCGATCTGAGCCCGTGCATTGATCCAAACTGAGATGACGAAGACATTGGTAGACGGACGCCGACGCCGTACGGAGCTCACGTTTGCTACGGGGAAGGGAGCTGTCTGTGTGAATTCGTGGGCTATAGGGCGACGGTCTCGCTCGCTCATGCTTTATTCATCGGTGGCAGTGTTCGTGGTGTCGCATCATTGACAGGGATGCTGGCCCGCCCCAGCGCGCCGCGTGTGTGAGCATGCGGAGTTTACGCTGCTGCTGCTGCTGCTGCTGCTACTGCTGCTGCTAACCGCTACACGCGTGCGTACGCACGCCTCTCGTTTCCTTAGAGAGTCTCCACCTTTCGGTCAACTTTTGCTGTGCGTGCGTGTGTGCGTCTCTGCGTACGTGTGCGCGTGTGCGTGCGTATGCGCGTCTGTGCGTACATATGTGCATGTGTGCGTGCGTACGGGCGTCTGTGCGTATATGTGTGCGTGCGCTTGTTCCCCTGTGATCGTAAGTTTAGTAGCTATGTGTCGCCGTATGCGCTCGCCATGTTAATCGCTCATCGTCAGGTGTGCTTTTTTTACCTGGAGATGCAATTAAGTCCTCTCTACGAACAAGTAGTTAGTTATTCAAGAGCAGCAACATATATATCGGCCGGCGTTTATTCTACGCGCGCATTTTAACGAAGGCTAGTGGTTTCTAATTAGACGATTCAGAGCATTTCTATTCTTCGCATCTTGACGACTCTATTTAATTCTGCCGCACAAGAGAGCGCGCGCGTGTGTGAGCTTACATGGGGCGTCTTTCTACGCGGCGATATAGCGCATCCCACTCTCCGACCAGACGCAAGTAATTATCTTCAGGGTGTTCTTATCTGCAATTTCCCATTGATTCGGGACCTATGTTGTAATTTTAAAATTTAAACGGAGATCATTATGTAGATTTATGTGGAGAGCCGGCTGAGTGACAGTCGTATTGTGGTGATGGGGCGCTGGACAGGTGCACGCTATTGTCGCGTTATTGAATATCTTCAAGGCATTACATTAGCGTAATGGAACCCGGCACAAAACACGACGGGGTAGAAAGATTGTGGCGGAGCATGAATAGCGAGTTGTGGCATCATCTGTAGCCGCGTACGTGCAGCATTATTGTTTCACCCATTCCGCATGTCGGATCGAATCGCTGCATTCAGCATGTTGTCAAATGCTAAAATACCTCATTACCGCGCCTACAGGTAGAGTGATGGTTGCCGGGGGCAACCGTAAGGTATCTTCACACGCAACTTCACAGCTTCCATTGTTGGCTTTAGTTTTATTTCGGGGCGGATCGATCGCGAAATTCACTTATTTAAAGCTGCACCGACTGCGCGTCTGGCTGCCACTTCCTCAGTACTGTGTGCGCTGAAGGAGGGGCCTTTTCATCGGGGTGGTTTTGCTATCGCGTTTTCGGGCGCGCGACCACCTGGTTGCGTGGCCGCGGGCGTTCACGCGCGACGTGCGAACGAGACAAGCACGCTAATGAATTTTGTAAAGCAGGTAGCATAAAAGCGCATCGCAAGCAGGATTAGCTTCACGCACTGGGGTGATGGGTGGTGGTTGAGTCGCGGGAGGACGCGCCGGGGAGGATGCGGGGGGGGCACGTGGAGAAGTCCGCGGTCGCGGGAAGAGGGCGTGGCGGAGAGGATGCGGAGGGGGAGGGCATGTGGGGGAGGTACGCGGTCGTAGGGAGTGCGCGGAGGAGGACGTGGCGGGGAGGGCGTGGTGTGTAAGGGGTCGGGGAGGGGGGGTGTGCGCTAACAAGCACCCAGCCTCACCCCCCTCTCCTAAACCCGAGCGACCGCAGCCACGCCTATATAGCGCATCCGTGTACCCCCTGCTTTCGTCGCGTCGCACCCGTTCTACCCGAATTTATTTCTCGAGAGAGAGAGAGAACGAGAAAGAGGTGGAGCGAGTGAAAGGGAGAACGAGAAAGAGGGAGGCCGGGCGAGAGAGAGAGAGAGAGAGAGAGAGAGAGAGAGAGAGAGAGAGAGAGTGGCACAACGACAACACCACACACACACACAGCACACACACACACACAGCACACAACACATACGCACACACATACCGACACGCAATACGGACACGCACACTGACATACGCACGGCATGCACGCAGCACGCACACGCACGCACGATGACGCCACTGCACGCACGCACGCACGGACAACACGTTAAATTGACCCGGCCTCCTAACACTCGGCCAGGCCGTGAGGGAAGAATGATTAACCTATTAATTATACCGTTGTCAATGGCAGCCTCTCTCACACGTAGGCTCATGCATGCGCGCACCGTGTCGCAAGCTAATACAACCCATCCTGTTAATCCTGTCGTCATTCGTTCAATCGTACCGCGCTCTCTAAACCTTGAATTGCAATAAATACGTAATGCATGAAAGCTTATTAAAGCGGATAATAAAAATATTACGAAATGAATTATGCAATAGATGTGCGCAATCGTAGGCAAGGTGACCTGTCCAGTGTATAGTTGTTACTAATATAGAGAATAACAGCGGTTGCACGCAACCGTCTATAACCCGCCGATTCGGCTCGGTTAATAATGCCGATTCCGAACACGTTTATCTTACGTTGATAATTGCGTAGATTGGAGTAGGCCTTCTTCAGAAGTAGGTAAGTAGCAAAGCATTGCGCAATTATCTCTTCAGACGATTGGCGGCGTCTCTCATTGACGATGGTATTAAAGGATTTTCCATAGCTTTTCAGCGAAGCAGATGTTATTCAATGTAAAATATTGCGCTCGTCGGAGATTCAATAACTGCGATTAATCTGAAAAAGGCTGGAGTGTAATAAGCGTTTTAATAACCCCACGTGTTGCCTGCGCGAAATCCGATTCCGCCAATTGATTATGTTCTAATAGCGAATATCTCATTACAAACAAGATTTCCGTAGGAAGTTAGTAATCGGCTTGAGAATTTTTGAATTCCTTGATTTAATTTGGGCAGAGGGAATCAATGTAATCGGTCTCCCCGCTGACTTTCTGCGTCCTCTTGAATTATCCGTCTAAGTTTAATGTGACGGCAATTAACAAGATCGCATTTATAACGAACATTTTTACTATTCGCTTTGTTTGTATATAGAGTGCAGGACACTAGATGCGCGGCTACGGTGCCAGTTTGTTTCCAGTATAAGCTTAGCAGCAGCAGCTCGGTATTATACACGTCGCGTCGAAAAGGCGATTCGCACTGATGGCTGAATTTTCAATTGCGGCAAGTAATTTTACCATGCGGAGCGAAGCACTTCAGAAGCAGCTTCCAATGGCGTCCTAACCTCGCGCATCACACAGAGGCACGGCGAAAAGTCTGTCGAACTGATCAAGAATGATCATTTTACGCCGGAAGCAGATTTGACGCAAAATTATCTATTTCTGTACAGAAATTGCCTCGTTACGCAGGTCTGTTCCTCTGCGCTCGATAATACGACCGAGTTTCGCCCGCAAATCGTGGTTTGTTTTTCCCGATCTGATAAGAAAATTACCTGTAATATGCTTGTTTTGTGAGTATACGCGCCCGTAATATCATCGCTAGTTGCAAGTATCCACGATGAAAAATATTGGAGGAGAGGCGCCGAGAATAGAACCGAGAAAATAGTGCGTCCAATTAAGCTTGCCTGTTAGAATACAGTATTTTCTGATTTTAGCCGTAAATAATAATTAGTAAGCGGCCGGCGGATGCGGCAATTTCATCGCAGTTGACCTATACCTGGCAGGAATGTTTCCAAGTTTTCACAGGCATTATGGCGCAGACGCAGGCGTGGTGGGTTGGCGCGCAAAGCTGCGTAGAGCGAGATGAGGCGTGGCATAGTAAGCGCTAGGCGGAATCACAGGCAGCTTGGAACGTCCTCAATGAAAAAAAATTAATGGTAAATAAACACGAAATGTACCAAAGTCTTAATGTTTTCTCGTACTCTATCTCGCCTTATCAGCCTGTAAATGCGCAGGTCAAAATGCTGCAATCTGCAACCACACAAGTATAACCGCACGCCGGCAGCCCTGTGCTGCGTGCAGCAAACAACATGAATAAAGCCAAGAGAGAGTTCATGTTGTTTGTGCTACGCAGCACCAGGGCGAACACAAGGCAAGAAAAACATTAAGACTTTGGTAGCATTCGTAGTTAAATTTAGGCATGAAATTTTTACAATTTATTGAGAACGTCCAAGTGCCTGTGAGCGAATACGCTGATCGAACTTAATTTATTTTGATCTATTACACCAGTCAATGGCAAGTGTCCTAACGCTTCAATGTAAGAAATCTTACGGCAATATCAACTAACCAACGATTTACATGATAATAGCTTGATTATAATCAGCACGATTAATTATGCTAGTGAATGAATATGCCTACACGCACGATAGCTTGTAGGAATAGTCCATATACTCCATATAAGTCCAATCGGTCCAATGGGAAGTGTGGCAGCGTAGATACCCTACATGCGAATGAGTAATATAAATTGCATAAAAAAATCTGTTATCCGCGTGTGGGCATGTGTGGTGTCAATCGGTGTATTGTTACGATGAGTAATCGCTAACTTCTGTTGGCCGTACTACTGTGACATCATCTGCTGCCCTCCTCGACTGCACCAACACACCCAGCGCATTAGCCTATGCGTGGCTCGCGCCGAGACCGGTGGGCGTTCTCACGCCAGATACGCGGATGATGCAGATGATTATTAATTGATTGTCGTTAGTTCGTTAGTGCGTGCGTGAGATGATGCGCGCTGGCGCCGCTGTTGGATGCTGCTGCCTGCTGGCTGCTGCCGCTGCTGGTTGTTTGTTGTTGTTGTCACTGCTGCTGTTGTTGTTGCTGTGGCTGTGTTTGTTTGTTGTCACTGCTGGCTGTTGTTTGTTGCTAGCTGCTGGCACTGCCCGCTGTTGATGATGCTGCTGTTTTTTTGCTGCTGCTGCCAGCCGCTGTTGTTGTTGTTGTCACTGATGCTGTTGGCTGACTGCGCTAGTTTGTTGTTGTTGTCAATGCTGCTGTTTGCTGCGCTGTTGTTGTTGCTGGCTATTGCTGCTGTATTCGCTGCCGATGCCACTGCTGCTGGGCACTGCTGCTATTGCCTATCGAATGGGCTGGCCCTGCTGCTTCGCTGGCTGCCGTAGCTGCCGTATTCCGCCGCATATATAACGTTTCTGCTGAAATGTGAGCACAAGGTGGAACGTTTTCCACGCGTAGTTAGTGTGAAGGCTTAGATATCAGGGAGCGCCATAACATAGATGATAGATATAATAGGTAGATCAATATTATGGATACTGCTGATGAATATCCCCCCCCTCTCTCTTCTTCGCTTCACGCATACCCCACAATACACACGCGCTGTGTATATACTGAGCCTTCGCACCTAACCAATGATCTGTCCTACTGACAAACCGCTGTGCTCTTCGTCACGTAACGTATCTGTGATGGTTAAGCCGCCCTAATCAACAATCGTAACATAACACGCGCGTACTAAATTCGCGTAACTACGGCTAACACAACTAGGGGCGGTGCTTACACACACACACACACACACACACACACACACACACACACACACACACACACACACACACACACACACACACACACACACACACACACACACACACACACACACACACACACACACAAACACACACACCATGGTTATACGCGCGTTACAGCACGCGGTGTAGAATAACGACGTGATACCAAATTATTGTGCTATTAAAAAATTCACCTAGCGGGACGTGTGTGTAGCGGGACGTGTGTGTGTCGGGGCTGGTAAAAAGCTTGGCAATGTGATTATGATTCGGACGACTGCGGCGCGTGTGAAAGATTGCTCAGCGCCGTGTCGACGTTAATTAGATGCAAGCATCGGGGCGCTAGAGCCGCGCGCGGGGGGGGGGAGACAGTCGTCGGACGCGGACACGACGACGACGCGTTTTAAATAATTTCATTATAAATCTCCGGGTGAATCAGTCGTCGGGCGTTTATTAGGCATGTTGCGACGCGTGTTGCGGCGGCTAGCGACAAACGGTCGCAGACGCTCACTAGTTTACGGCGGTGGAAATAAGCGCGTGTTCGTGCGAGAGATCGTGATCGCGTTCGCGCATGTGTGCGTATATGTGTGCGCTCCTGCGTTCGTACGTGCGTGTAATATGTGCATGTGTATATGGGTTACAACGGAGGAAATAGGTGCGCGTGTGCGAGAGAGCGTGCATGCTCGCGTTCGCATATACGTATGTATGTGTGCGTGCATGCGTTCGTGCGTGCGTGCGTATGTGTGTGCGCGGGCGTGTGTGCGCTTCACCGTATCCGGTCCAATATTGACAGAATTGGCGCCTCCGCAACCAATCCTTCTCCCCATCAGCTGCTAATCAAAATCTACACTACTTGCAATGTCCGGCGATCGGTGTCGACAAGTCTGGCCTAGTTCCTTATTAAATTACACACTTTCGAGCGCGCGTTTAATCACAAACGCGTGTACTGTACGCGCCCGCGAGTAGGTGGCGCTGGTATCGCACCGGTCTCGCGGGCGGGTGAGCGCTCAGACGAGATCGCGTTCAATCGCAGACGCGCTTCAACTCCGGACTCGTGATTGTGATTACGAACATTGCGTGAATATAAACGCTGCTGCGGACGCGGTGTCTGTGATTACAAACGCGTCTGATCATAGCTGGTGTCGAGTCGGTCGCTGCTCGTATTGTAGCGACCCCATGTTTCTAAGCCGCCATTATCTCCGCCTGATTGCTAACCTTATTTCGAATCGTTAGAGACAGACTCGATAATTAGGCACGCGTAATTCAATATGCAAAACTTTGGAAATGCGGTTCATCGGGCAGACATGTCACGTTAGACGCAATGCCATTCGCGGAGATAATTGTATTTATTTTTCCTACGGAAGCCCTCGCGTCTGACCCCGCCGCCGTGCGCATGCGCATGCCGGATTTCGTTTTCACTATGTGAATTTTATGCGTCGTCTATGTTTGCTCGCATATGCACGCGTACACGCACCGCACACTTCACTTATGATGTTACGATGCCGGCGCAATAACAGACAAATCTTCTCACACACAGCTGATCGTCACTCATATGCGGGCCTGTGCACATTGACAACGAATAGCATATACGTATACCCTGCTCCGTCGACACTACGCTTATCATCGGCTGCGGCTGTTCGCAAGCCAGACAGCTCAACCGGGAGATGCAGGGTAGTCAACCCGATATACCCCTAAGATACCAGGCAACCTGTCGGGAATGCGCCTTACACAAACATACACTTGCCTTAGATACACAGTTTTGCATGTGGTTACGCAGTAGGCAGAAGTTGCTTGGTCACAGACTGGTGCAGACGCCTGCAGCGCGTGCGCGGGCCCACACCGTGTGTGCGAGCCGAGGCACATAGCTTTGTGTTCTACTGCTACACATTCATTCGCGAGCGTTGTGATTTCAGAGAAAAGTGGAAAGTTAAACAGAACTGCATTTACACTCCGGTAACAATTTTCACTTCAAAAAACGCTGTTGATTTAATTGGCAGGAAATGGTGACAATTGACATTTCGAATGCCGGCGTACAACCGCGGCTAGCAAATTGCAACTTCCTCTGTATTGTGAAACAGAGAACCCCCACTCGTGCAACGCTGCAATTTCTCTCACTGTTGCCGTCGTTTGGTTGAAATAACCGTGCACACCGCAGACCCGATGTTTTTGTCGAGCTTTAGCCGTGGAACGAAGTAAGAACTTCTCTCGATCTTTTCTCGCCAGGAGCGAAGACTTATACATGGACGACGCCACCCACGTGACGCGCCCGCACTGAGTCTACTGCTGTTGTCCATCGATGGATGCCGGACAGACCGATTGGCAAGAGCGTAACCGCAGGACGCCCGGCCAGGGCAGGATGAGGAGGCAGAGGAGCAAAGAGTTTAGTCGTCATGACGACAGCTCGTCGGGTGATGATAACAATGGTCGTTTCAGTCCGGAGGACGTTAGAGCGAGAAATCCTAGGAACGTACAGACAATGAACGGTAAGTGTTATAAAGCCTGTGCGAACCCTAACATGTGTATTTTTCAATAAAAACACTAAACAACAATGTTTTACCATATTTGTTACTGCATGCCCTGTTACTGCCATTGTCTTGTTCAACAGTCACGCCGAACGGGTATAGCACATACATCGTGGCAGTTCATAGTAGTACGGGTAATACACCGTGGTAATATATATGTATTATATATATATATGTATATATATATATATATATATATATATATTCGTTCATAGGCATTCGCGTGGTGGCACTATATGTATTTACGCTGCACAAACACTTTTCAACAACTGAAACTGAAGCGCAAATGAAACAATCAGACGACATAGAATACATTAACATTTCAAGTGATATTTACACAAGTGTGGACTAACATAATTAGAATTTATTTACGAGGTTTCAATCGTTTTATTTTGGAAAGATGGCTTATGTATCAGTGGTGGGTAGTATATCCCATTCCGCAGCCGTATGTGCCTTGCTGCGTGTATTATTATACAATTTACTTAAGTAGTCGATTTAAGCAGATTTCGATTTAACGGTCGCAATATCGGTGCGATCTGCTATCGTGTAGCTTATATGTGCAGCCTACTAGCGGAATCGAATTCGGTGAAGAGGCTTTCTACGAAAGCCCAGAAGGCTCATGCGAAATGCGAAATGCGAACTTTCACTGTCGCGGTTGTAGCGCTCGGTGTGGCAAGCGTGAGAGACTGCATGCTGCCTACATGCCTGCATCGAGTAGGAGTAGCAGTTACTCCCACACAACCGTGTTCGCTGAGACGGAGAAAGGATGCTGCGCAGCCAAATCATTTATACTTCGTGGAACTATAATGTTTATATATATATATATCAAGAGTAGATAATAACGTGTTATTAATGATTATTAATGATGTTAGTAATAATGTGTTATTATCTACTCTTGATATATATATATATACGCTGTTTAATGTACATCGCCTCGGTCATCACGCGGACTATGGAAACAGAAATCTACACGCTGGAATGGAATCGCTGTAGCAGCGTTGTTCTGACGGACGGCGTCTCCCCCTCTCTCGCTCTCTCTCTCTCTCTCTCTCTCTCACTCTCTCTTTCTCTCTCTTTCTGCCAAATTCCCTCCTTTGTTCTCGCCCTATTTATCTATATCTCACTTAATCACCCATTCTCCCCATCTCGATCTTTCTGTCTTCCCCTCTCTCTCGGTCTCTCTCTCTCTCTATCTCTATCCTTAATCTCTCTCCCTCTCTTTCTTATATATCTACCCTCTCTCGCGCTCTCTTTCTCTCTCTCTCTATCTATCTGTATCTGTATCTGTATCTGTATCTCTATCTCTATCTCGCTCGCGACCAGTCGCGGCGTCCGATCTGTACGGATCACATTCCGCTGACATGGATCAGCAGCAGCACTCACTCACTCTAGCATATTCACTCACGCGACTCTGCGCGCGCCCCGTATTACACCGTGCTCTCCCGCATTACCACAGATAATCGCTGCTAGATCTCTCTAGCCGCTCTCTCCTTCCTGGCCGTCTATAACCCGGTGGGATTACCTAACCGTGCCTACATGCATGTCCTCCGCCACCGCCGCCATCTATGTTCCCCCGCCTCGGTTCGTCACCCACGTGCCGCGTTCACCCCCGCTGAACATTATATGAGCCGAACACGGTGGTCGATCGTGAATTTTATTAACCTCATAGCATTACACGGCCTAATAGGTTTAACGCACATCGGTCTTGTGGCCTCTAGGTCCAGAAAAGCAGATTATCCAGTGGCATTATGTCTGCACTATGCCACGTTGGAGTAGGAGGGGTGATTTGGACAGGTCATCGTGTAGAAATGCTGCCGCGGGTTTACAGTGGCGACTAATGGTATTAATGTGTCTGCAGAGATTCGATCGCTGCCTTGTGTAGCAGGGTCGCATCTTTGCTCCGCTCCCTGGTGGTGCCTTTCTCTTTCTCTTTCTCGCCCTCTCTTCACTCTCGCTCGCGCGCGCTCTCTCTCTCTCTCTCTCTCTCTCTCTCTCTCTCTCTCTCTTTGTCTCTGTCTTTGTCTCTCTCTCCCTTTCACTCGCGCACGCACGCCTTCACTTTCCTGTTCTTCTCGCCTCGCCACACTAGCTCGCTCTCTATTTCCCCTTCTCTCGCTCACACACACTCACATTCTCACACTCTCGCACACTACACTCTACTTCTTTCCCTCTCTGTGTGTGTCTTTCCCTTCCAGTCATCTCTCCCTGTGTCATTAGAATGGGAACCGAGGTGACATGAAATACTGAAGCATCGCTGTGTATAATAGCATTACAAACTTCAGCAAATCCTGCTTATTTGTCTTCTCGCTAAAAACTGTCAGAACCTATTCGGGGCGAGTCACCGAAATATTTACGTGCCAATCTCGCAATTTTCGAGTTCAGCGAATCTGTTTCGGACGTGCCGCCCTCTCTCTCCGTCAGCAATTGCTAGTAGATCTACCACGCGCTTGCACTGCATGAAAATGTACACGCACGCAGCACGCACGCACGCACGCACACGCAGTTACATACGCACATGCACGCACACGTGCTTGCCTACACACAGGCAGGCACACGTACCTACATGCAGATACGCACAGGCACGAAGGCATACGGGCACGTACGTACGTACGAATTCAAATCGGTTCTCAGTTGCTCAGCGATTGCTGCTAAAACCGCCTCGTCTGTCCGTCCAAGCCCACCACTTTGTTATGAAACAAAAGTTGCGGCCGGGAGAGAGGGGGAGCGCGCTAGCATAAACAGTATCGGGCGCGCCGCTGCCACGCCGCAGCGAGAGGATGAAGAGATGAAGGGAGGAGGGTCACGCGAGGTGAAGACGGGGGAGGCCGATGACGGCCGAGCGTGTAAATTCACCCACTCTCGAGATCTGCTGCTTTGTTTCCAAGTGGTCGCTTTCATAAATGATGGTGGGCCATGTGTTTCTGCCAGTGGTGCTGCTGCTGCTGCTGGCTGGTGGTGGTGGTGGTGGTGCTTCTGCTGCTGGTGGTGGTGGTGGTGGTGGTGTTGGTGGTGGTGTTGCTGGTGGCGGTGGCGGTGGCGGTGATGATGATGATGATAATGATGATGATGACGACAATGCCGAAGAAGAAGAAGAAGATGATGATGATTATAATGATGATAATAATGATGATGAGGAGGAGGAAGATGATGATGGGGATGATAGCGATGGTAGCGGAGGTGATACTGCTGCAGGTGCGGCTGCTGCTGCCGCCGCTGCTGCTGCTGCTGCTGCTGATGCTGCCGATGCTGCTGCTATTGGCTGCTGGTGTCGTGGCTGGGACGTGACGCACCAGCGTGCAGTCATCGGGCCCGCTTTAGCTTTTTTGCGTGTGTCGTGTGGGAGATAGAGAGATGTAAGCGAACCCGATATTTCATTCGTCGCGCGCGCCTCGCCTCTTAATCTTGTACACACAGCCGATGCTATCGCGCAGTGGATCGGTCTCCGAGCTGCCAGCATCTGTTCGATTCTCGAAATAAGTTACCAGCTCTCTGATTTCTTTTACGCGAATGCTGTCGTACGCTGGCGATGCGTGTCTACAGGTTAGTAACTGCGACGCCCAGTGAGATACTGCGCGATGAGGGGGAAAAAAATTTGTTTTTAATATTATTTCCCGTATAATTGCGGTTTAATAATTTATGGAATTAATTTAAAGAATATTATATCGTTTAATTGCGCCGATACCCGCTGCTGCGCTCCTCCGGCAACCAGCCGTGCGCTGTTCACTTACTTTGTCTGATGCCTGCGAACAACAGGTTGAGCCTAATCATTCGGAAAGAGTACCTGTGCGTAATTATTGAGGCAGAATGCTTGGTGGCTGCAGAGCGCGCACGGAATCAGTGCAGTCGGTGGTTTTCCCCCTCCTTCATTTTAACTGAGTCATAGACTCTCTAATTAATTGATTCTCTTTAACCCACTCATTCACATGCTCTCTCGCGCACTCACGCACGCACTCACTCACGCATTCGCTCCATCACTCACTCACTCACTTACTCACTCACTCACTCACTCACTCACTCACTCACTCACTCACTCACTCACTCACTCACTCACTCACTCACCGAACCCACTCACTCACTCACTCACTCACTCACTCACTCACTCACTCACTCACTCACTCACTCACTCACTCACTCACTCACTCACTCACTCACTCCCGTCCTCCCTTCCTCCCTTTCTCCATTCCTCCCACCCTCCCTCGCTCCCTATAGCTTCCTCTCTCCCTCCCTTGCTCCCTTCCTCCCTTCCTCCCTTCCTCCCTTCTTCCATGCCTGCCTTCCTCCTCCCTCCAACCCCTCCCTCTCTTTCTCTCTCTTTCTCTTTCGCTCTCATACTAAAGACGTTTCGTTGCGAGTACAAAGTGCGCACTTAACATAATTTACTCGCTAACCGCTGTACTTATCCAATTATTGTATCTTTCTGTTTCATGTTTTCGATCCGTGTCTATTTCGGTGGAATTGCTTTTGTAACTAGAGCATGTATTGCCCAATAGAGTATCAGATATGATATTTCTTTAACCAAGTACCAGACGCTGATCGGCACGTAAAAACGTCAGCATCCTTTTCTTACATCGACTATACCCTGAGCGGCAGAGTTGCGTCGGTGTTGAGCGCCGGCTGCTAGGTGCGCCCGATGCCAGCGGGTACCGACGGTCGGCCGATGTAAAAACATGGATACGGTTTCATGCAGGACTGGAAAACATTAGTCTCACGCGCCCGTTGATATGCTCAATCTGTTTGGTATTTAGCGGGCGGAAGATTGAGCGCGCGACGTTACGTGTCATCGCTTCGTCTTCCTCCGCATCTTTCGTCTTGCTAATGTAGAACCGGCGCGCAAGAACATTGTTGGCGATAAGAGCGATATGTACGCATCTGCTCTTGAGACGGGGCGGTTTCTTTTCACGCAGTAGAAGCGCGTAAGTAACCACGTGCGCGAATATCAGCAGATCTGCACATCGGTTCATTAGTTAGAACCCCTTCTCGAAGACATTAAAGACTGTTTTTCGTCTTATCCCATTGCATTCTGGAGCTGTGCCCATGCTATTGACCCCTTGCGCGGTCTTCTCTCCATCTCGTTTTGCTGGGGGGGGGGCTCTCTTTAGACATATAGCAGAGATATATCACTACTATTGATAGGATTGAGGGGCGCCGAGGATGTACAAGTGCTACGTGCGTAGGTACACTGCGATTAGTCACTGATGAATTGCCTACTAGAGGATATACGGTGATGTGGATGGAGAAACGTATCTGCAATTGTAACGCGATTCATCACCGGTTATTCCATCAGAGAACACACACACACACACACACACACACACACACACAGACAGACAGACAGACAGACAGACAGACAGACAGACAGACAGACAGACAGACAGAC
>NW_014577087.1:252049-253931 GCF_000485595.1 Priapulus caudatus
GTTATCTCTCGTACTTTCTCTCTGTGCGCTCTCTCGTACTTTCTCTCTGTGCGCTCTCTCGTACTTTCTCTCTGTGCGCTCTCTCGTACTTTCTCTCTGTGCGCTCTCTCGTCCTTTCTCTCGGCGCGCTGCCTCGCGTGGCGCTACTTGGAACAACGGGGTGTGCGGGAATGCCAAAAGAGACCTCTGAGAAATTTCATAACTAGTTATGACTATCATAATTCAAAAATATTCGAAAACTTGCACGACAGCTCGCTTAAAATGTCATGTAATTTTAGACTTATGATGACATGAATATACTCTTAATGTTTCTGACAACGGGTCCCCCGAACCGTAGTCTCGTATTAAAGAATGCCTCGGGCTCGCAGGGTTGCCGCTTCCATCGGGGTCCTTCGTTAATTTATTAATTTTTCCGGCGTTCTCTAATTAGAGCTCGGTAGAGTCTCGGAAGTGGTTCGCCCTGATTGCCCGTAAATCAATTGAGAGATTTCCTTACGCAGGCCACGCGTGCGCGTACGCACGATCACACACCTCCATCGTCTCCGTCATTTTTATCAAGAGAGAATGATACATAATGCGTTTAATAATATCTTCTCTTCATCTCATTCTGACTCACGCGTTGCTTCGCGTCGCCGCACGGGGGGCGCGACGATGGCAGTACCTTCGCTGCGCCTCTACCTATATAGTCCGGTCCCCCCGTCTCTACATTGTAGATAATCTATAAACAAAGTATAGAGACAGGGAACCAGTTTACGCCTCTAACGTCCACGCCCGGTTAATCTTCGCTGAGGTACGTTTTCCTTCCCTATGTGCGTTGAGTAGACTCCGCCATCACAGCCTGCCTGTAATCAAATGATGCTTAGAGGTCCGGCTAACTCGGCAGAAGGAAATAAAATCTCATCAGCTCGCGAAAGGAAACGTGATTCGAGGCTGGCAGAAATTACCCCCATTACAGCGGATTACGTCGACGCTGCTGCAGCTATGGGCTAGGCCTACCGCACACCGCTATCTCTCACATCCACCCGCTCAACAACGAGCGCCAGCGTTTGATTGAAGCCGGAACATGGCCACCCTCTCTCTCTCTCGGCCTTTCTCTCTGTCTTTCTTTCTCTCTTTCTCTCTCTTTCTCGGTCTTTCTCTCTTTCTTTCTTTCTCTCTCACTCTCTCTCTCACGGTTTCTTTCTTTCTTTCTCTCGCTTTCTCAATATCTCTCTCTCTCTCTCTGTGTATCTATTTCTAGCTATCTCTCTCGCTCCCTCTCACTCTCTCTTTCTTTCTCTCGCTCTCTTCCCCTCTTTCGCCCTCTCTCTTGCACATTCTCTTCCTCTGCGAAAGAATCCCAGAGAAGCTTGTCATTCGTGGCGCTGCCGCAGCTCCAACGATCACGTCGATGATGGATTTAGCGCGACTGAATCGATGGCCGCGCCACACTGCGGCGGAGATTCTACTCTCATATCCCGCTGCCGATCTCGCGGCTTCGAATCTTAAAGCTCCACCGAAATCACTTCTTGAGTCGGTTTGCGCTGCGAGCTTACGCGTACTTCAATCCCTACTCCTGCTACATATAATCAAGATCATATAAAACCGACATGAAACCTACACATCTATGTCGCAAGATGCATTTACCCTGTGCTTGCGTACTTACGTACGTATTTACGTAGAACACGACTGTTTCGTACGCAAAACACGTCTGCCCTGTGCGCGTGTACATAAAACACATCTACTCCGTATGCATGTACATAAAACACGCGTCTACAGCCCACGTACATAATAAAACACATCCGTCCCTTGTACATTATACGTCTACAGCCCACGTACATAATAAAACACATCCGTCCCTTGTAAAGAGAGAAGATGAGCGCCGCGTTATATATATATATAT
>NW_014577087.1:254728-260682 GCF_000485595.1 Priapulus caudatus
TGCAGGTGGTGATTGGTGACGTGCGTGGCGTGCGGTGCGTGCGGCCGGTGCGTGGCGGGTCGGTCGGGAATGGTGTCGTGTGCCGTTCTGCGGTTGGCGAGGCGACAAGAGTGCGTGGGTGCGTAGCGCGTGAGCGTGCGTTGCGTGGTCGCGTGACGTCGCGGCGGGTATTCGGTAGCACGGGGTTACACTTGCTTTGCGAAGACTTCAAAGAGAACATGGGTGAGAATATAGGTTATTGGCACAAAACAGGGAATGCTCATTTCGAAAATCGCAGAGGTGACTTTACGGGGACTCGTATAATGTCATATATCCATTAATGTCAAAACGCAAGGAAAGCTGGATAAGTTTCTGAGGTTAGAAGTTGCACTCCACGGATAGCGCGATAGCAAGGGGACCCTGGACAGACAAGGGCATGTTTCCACACGTGCGCGGCATGGAGCTGCGCGGGCACTGTTAGTATATTTCCGACTGACGCCTGGGGTCAATAACCGGAGAATTACACTGGAAGGACTATAGGTCCTTTCATCGATGGGAATTAGAAAGTGATGTTACGTCGAAGATATAGGAATAAATCTAGAGTTCGGTACTCCGTTTTTGGCTTTGGTAACACTTAGGAACACGGATAAATCCGACAGGGCAGAATAATGTTCGCCACCCCAACTAGTGCTTCGTTCTTCGCGGCCTTCTTTATAGACACAAACCAGATGAACAGGTAACGGATATACCAACTACAGATGGGTAAACTGCTAGAGGGAGTCGGCGAAACCTCACTCGCTGCTGCCGAATAAAAAATTCTAGTACAAGCGGAGGCGGAATGCGTTTTTACGATGTGACCGGTCACCGGCATAGTTTACGTGGGCGAGAACAAACATCGGAATAGCAATTAAAATATACTAATGTAAAATCCGCCCGTGTGTAATTTTGCATTTAATCTATCAGGCTTAATTATTGCAAGCCTCGTTAGTAGGGGAAAAGATCGAAAGTATCGTTAGCACTTGCCATGTCTCAGGCTATGGGGGGGCGGGGTGTGTCGGGCTATCCCGGCTTGATACTTCAACAGCGTCATTACCGTTAAGCTTCAGCGCCTGACGCCACACAGCCGAACTAAACTGCAAACACAATGCGTTGCTTTTGTTTTAATCGCCAAGGCATAGTGCGCTACGAAAAGTGCTGTTCGCTAGCGCTTGATGAGTAAGTGTATAGCTGTAGAGTACTCAATATCTATCAAATATACATGTGTCACTCACCGACCGGAGTATCCTAACTGTCGCTACATTCGCACTCCTGGCTGCGATCATGCACGGCATATCCGTCACGTCAATCTTTTTCTCCGCAGTCCACTAATCCTCCATACGGTCGATGCTCTCATCTGAGATGACTCGCCAAGTACGTCGTTCAACAATCACTCCCGCTCTTCTTTCACGCAACTGCGCACTCAACAGTTGTCGTCACTATCACTACATCAACTCACCATCATTTGTAGTCTACCAAACTTACTCAGTCATCATCCTTGTCGCGTAATTATTATGTCCTCTAGTGCTCTACGGTCGTCGCATCTAGATTCGTCTATGGCACGCTTACTTACTCTACGCTCTAACTCATCTCTCAATGCCGCAATGCATATTAGCTCTCGATGATCAATAACATGGCACTGAATAGCTACTCAAGTCCGCAGGACTCGAGTATCATGCGTACAATTCAGCTAGTCTCTTTAATCGTCGGATACTCGCACACTCATCGATTCATATCACAATGCCACTCCTAGTCTCTTTATCTTATATTCATACCAGGTCTTCTTTCTTCTTGCTGTCTTCCTCTTCTCGATTTGATTGCTTCTTTTGTTTATTTTTCATATACTTCCACTGTCTCCCGTTCTTCTCGTGTTCTTCTTCTTTCCGATCGTGTCTGCTTCTATTGCTTCCTTCTGTTTCTTCTTTCTATCTTCTTTCATTCTCTGCTATCTGGTTTCTGGCTATCTGTGTGTCGTTCTGGCTGATGATTGACGGACTACAGAACCTCTGCTTTTATACATATCATCTACTTCATGCTACAGATCCGTCATATCATCATCATCATGCATCATATCATTATCATCATCATCCGCCACGGCTCATTCAATCGTAATACCGCAGCCGCTCTCTTAACTCTGCATTTTGCTTATTGCTTTAGGAGCGGCATCCAGTCTCAGATCGCATCAATGAGTCGATTAAGTGATACCTTGTGATATATCCCTGCTCTTCACTTATGAGACTGTCGCAAGGCTGAACTCTTGAGATTTTTCGCGCCTGACGTGTCAATTTTTATCGATATACGGATATCGTATCTCCTGTGCACGTATTCCTATGGTTACGGTGAATCGTAGAGAGGACGAGACGTATGTATAGATAACTCGGAAAAAATGGGTAACTTACGAATGATACGTAGTAGCACGATTAAGATCAAACGATAGCACACAAATAGAGTAGATGGATATCTCTTATTACGTATACTGTTCACATATGTGAGGTGTTGTGGAGTGGTTGTGTGCTTGTGCGAGAAAGAGCGTTGTGTGTGATCGGTGTGAATTGGAGTTGAGAGAGAGATGCGAGAAGATATAGAGAGGCGCCCGCTGGTGCGCGAGCGGATCGCAGGGTGCGTGACGCGAGAACCAGAGTCGAGACAGAGACAGGATCAGTGATAGACAGATAAGGATGATGATGATGTGGTGAGGGAGAGAGAGATGGGGATAGCTGCGCTTGACAGACACGAGACAGACAGACAGGACAGGAAAAGATGAGAACGAGATGGTTATGTGGTTAGTAGAGGCAGTGAGCGAGCGGAGGTTGGGTGGAGCCAAGATGACGTGCGTGCGCAGTTGGAGAGCAGTGGTTCGCGTGCGGTGGTGTTGTGTGGGTCGGGCGCGTGAAAGACAGAGACAGAACAGACAGGACAGAAAGACCGAGACGGGAGAGAGGAGAGATGAGAGACCGAGAGAGAGAAGAAGAGAGAAGCAAATAGAGAGAGAACCAGATACTGGAGAAGAAAGGAGGGGGGAGGGCTTGCTTTTATATTAACGATGAAAAAAATAAGAGTTTAAAAAGTGTCGCCGCGCGGTAATGCCCCCACCTCCACCCTTCTGGCAGCGGTATCCGCGGCGGGGGTCGATGTGATGGGCTGAGAGGCGGGGGGGGTTGGACTCGCACTTGAGCTGGCCGATGAGGTCATGGGAAAAAAAACAAGTGGATGATTCGCTCGAAAAAAAATCGCCGGAAGTATTGCCACCTGTTCTTTTCCGTTGCCCCGTCCTTGAAGGAGCAGCGTGGCTGGGGCACTCCGAAGCTACATTACAACTAGCACACATAAGCGATGATTGTCGTATGACATTTCAAGGACGGCAGCCTTGTCAACCGCCGCCCACACGCGCTTACGCACGTTCGACTTCGCTACCATGTTGTTCGAGGCGGCCGTGCGACATATACAACCGAGGATATCAAGCATCTTCATTGGCGCAGTTAAGTCTAGCATATATTGTACTCTACTTACTCTGTGCTCTACGCGACAGAGAACGTAGCATTACGTGCTACGACGTAGGACGTGTCATGTTAGCGGTAGCATTGCTGGGGTAGAACGTATAGTGTTACACTCTCTCTCTCTCTCTCTCTCTCTCTCTCTCGGTCTCTCGCTCTTTCTCACGCCCTCTCTCTTTGTGTGCTATCGTGTCTACGTGCTACCCTATACTCTGTTCATCACTGTCTCCCTCTCCACACGAAAAAAGGGAATACGTGAAGATTAGATTCCGTAAGGATTAAAAGAGGCCAGCCGAGAACAACCGTGCGGAAGCCTTCTAAGGCGCGGACAAATTTCGCTCGCACGGCAGTAAATTTTACGCGCGTGCGTGCGAGCGTGCGTGCGTGCGTGTGTATGTGTAACGGTCTTTCCGTCATCACAGCACAACAACACTCGCACGTACGTAACCGTACGGGTAATAAAAGCAAGAGGCAACAGCTCGGCCCGGGGCATGGGAAGATGTTAACCAATTCGGATGGCCAATAAAAGACGCATGAATAAATAAAGAACAGGAGTGGATTGTGAGACGGTCGGCACGTCAGCACTACGCATCGCCTGCGGCTGTACTCAGGCCAATGTTTTCGCAAATTGTTGCCGCGAGAGGGTGTGAGCGCGCGCGTGCCGACCGTAGACTACAAATACGCGACACTTTTCAATGATGAGTTGTGTGTTTGCGCTGTCCGTTGCGGAAGCGAGGGGGTTTGAACGCTCTCGCACCGACCCCGTCTCGGCCCCTGCTACGTGCTGCACATGCGAGTGCGAGCAGGCTGTCGGATGCATGTTTTGGAATGTATTGTACTCTATAACCTACCTCAATTACCACGAACAGCTTTCGAGCGCTTATGCTTGGCGATTAAAACGCCCGTATTTGTTGCGTTTGTTTCGGGGTGTGCGCTGCGTTTGCCCGCTGTGTAGTTCAGCGGGCATACCCCCCCCAGCCTGATGACATGCAAGTGTACGATACTTTGATCTTTTCCCATAAGAGGCTGCAATAATTAAGCTATAATTAAATGAAAATTAACACGGGGGATTTTAATTAGTATTTTAATTGCTATTGATGTTTGTCTCGCCCACGTAAATAGGCCCGTGACCGGTCACATAGTAACGCATTCGCCTCGTTGTACTAAGAATTTTGTTATCGGCAGCAGCGAGTGAGGTTTTCCCGATCCCTCTAGAGTTTACATCTTATTGTAATCCGGTACCTGTTCATCTGGTTGTGTTATAAAGAAGGCGCAAGAACGAGGAACTTATAAAATATATTGAAAACACGTATATGTAATGATATTCGGGGGAAATATTGCGCGGGATTTTCGTGTTCAAGTGTTATCGAAAACAGACACGACTATATTTAGTCTATCTCGACGTACAATTAGATCTATTCCATCGAGAAAGATCTATAGTCTTGTGTATTTTCGGTATTACCCCAGGCGTAGCGGATATACTAACAGTGCGCGCGCAGTAAGCCGCGGATGTGAAACATGATTGTGTCAGCGTCACCTTGCTATCGCGCTACCGGTGATGAACTTTACCCTCATATCAGAAACTATCAGCTTTCTGGCGTTTGACATTAATGATGTATAATTATATGCCCCGTAAATCACCTCTGCGATTTGATGAAATTCCCTGTTTTGCCAAGAAACTATATTACCTTCTTTGAGCTTCGCAGCATGATCCCCACCAAACACGCGCACGCACGCACGCACGCACACGTCTACAGCCCACGTACATAATAAAACACATCCGTCCCTTGTACATTATACGTCTACAGCCCACGTACATAATAAAACACATCCGTCCCTTGTACATTATACGTCTACCCCAGCATGTACGTACATGAAACACGTCTACGTCGTACGCACGTATGCTCGTTCTCGGTGCGTAGAGCACAGAGTAGAGTAGAGTACATATATCTAGCTTAATTGCTGGCCATGAAGATGCTGTACGCGTGGTTGTATATGTTGCACGCGCGCTCGAACAACATTGGTAGCGAAGTAGACGTGCGTAAGCGCGTGTGGGGCGGCGGTTGACAGCTGCCGTCTTGAAATGTATACGAAATCATCGCTATGTGTGCTAGTTGTAATGTAGCTCGTAGTGCCCAGCCACGCTGCTCTCACAGAGCGGGGCAGCGGAAGGAACAGGTGCAATACTTCGGAGATTTTTTCGAGCGACATCACTTGGTTTTTCCCATGACCCATCGGCAGCTGCAGTGCGAGTCACCCCCCCCCCCTCTCGCCATCACAGACCCCCGCCGCGGACGCTGGCAGAAGGTGGAGTGGGGCATTAGCGCGCGGCGATCATTTTTACTCTTATTTCATCGTTATAAAAAGCAAGCCCCCCCCCTCTTTCTCTCAGTATCTTGTTCTCTCTCTAGCTCTCTCTCTCTCTCTCTCTCTCTCTCTCTCTCT